>NW_015175381.1:514311-540623 GCF_001447785.1 Gekko japonicus | reverse complement strand
ACTCTATGAGTCTATGATTCTATAATTCACCCAGGTTGGCTGTGGGCACGCCAGCACCTCTGTCAGGCAGAAGCGCCTGAGATCCTCCCCCTCCCCTTTTCCTTCTCCCGATTTGGAGGCGAAGGGAAGGGAGAGGGGGGAAAGAATGGATCCCAGGTGCTTCTGCCTGTCAGAGGGGCTGGTGCACACTTCCGGTGATGTCAGGGGGTGTGGCATATGCTAATAAGTTATGCTAATGAGCTCCTGCAGCTCTTTATCTATGAAATGACCCCTGGCTAGACCTATCAACATACTTTTCTTTAGTGGCAATATCTGAGTGTGGCTCTGCTGTCTGGTAATATCCCCTTCACTTACATATCTGCTGTCACACTCTCCACTCTTTCCCCTTCTCTCTGACCTTTTTAAACTCTAGACAGTTATGCACGGGAATAACAACCAGATCCTAATGTTTCCAAATATGACTGTCATTAATGTTCCAATTTATATGTGTTAAAGTAATGATCCTAAAGAGCAGTTGGAGTTTTCTTAAAGTCTGCCTGTACATCCCTACGGTGATGGGGGGAAGACAAGAGAAACAGCTGTTTGGAGGCTATACAGAACTTCAGTTCTGCATAATCTTTCCCCAAGTTTTCCTTTTCAGTTTTGTATTTCACATAAGTTACCCATTTAGTCATACCTGTTTAAAAATATCTGTGGCTGTCTTCTAACAGAGGCATCTCTTGATACCAGAGAGAGAGAGAGAATATCTTGGCTTTCAGTGGGCTCCTAAACATAATTTGATCATCTCAACACTGCCAGTAATTACTAATCACAATATTGACTGTAAGTATGCAATTACTCATTTAAGGGAAGAAAACCTCAAACTATATTTAAAATGTTTATGAAGCAAATGTGCAAAACTGTGTATCGCCAATGATAAATCTGTCTTATCTCACTTTGTATGTATACGTATCAGAACAATCCATTTTGTGAAACATTCTGCTTATTTTTGCATTAGTCACATCTTTTTTGCATAAAGTTTTTCTGAGGTATTGTATCCAAGGCTGATTGAATTCCTTAAAGGTGAAAAGGTTAATCTCATTGCTTGCTCTGGTGTGACTTAGCTGCCAAGGTAGAAAATTCATAATGCTTGACTGAAAGCCATGAAGGAAAATAACACAATAACACATATCATATTGAGTGCCCCTGCAATTTAAACATAACAGTGTGTTTATTGATTTCAGTTCTCCATAGGAATCTAGGGAATTTATAACACTATCCATTAGATATATTTTATATACACTTGTTTAAAGAACAATGTATATTAACCAGTTTCAGGACACAGCCAAGGGCCATACACAGTTTCTCTAATTTTAATGAGTATTATAGGAGTGAAAGTCAAAGGCACCTAACAAAGATTCAAAATGGACCATATTGTCCTTAAAAGGATCTTGTTCTGAGAGTTATTTTAGGTAGCAGATTTTTGGACAACACCAGTAGTCAGATAAATCAACAGCACATTGAACATCTGCTTTTTGAAAAACTGTCCATAATTGGAATATGCAGAGCAAAGTACAATTATTTTGGGGGAAATCAACTGAAATGTATGGAACTGTGCACACAGCTTCAGGTAACACAGAGTTTCAGATAAAAATCCTTTTAAGTGTTTATACAGCAGTCTCAAAAGTTTGAATTCGTTTATTTTTTCCTCTGATCCATTTATCTCCCCTTCCCATCACTACTTCTTTTTCTGCTTTGTGGCCACTCCCTCCCCGCCATGTTCCCACAGCTTTGTTGTATTCACTTCACTTCACATGTGTGTGCATGAACGTACAATAAAGCAACCACTACATGGAAACAAAGTAGCAATCTTGCTAGAAAAGAAAATGTTTATTTTTGATACTGTAGTCATTTTGACTAATTAAGCCTGATCATCAGCCAGCTTGGCTAGCATCCCATTTGCTGGTCACAATTAGAAAAACAAGTGTTTGCTGAACTTGGTTGTTTCTATCAATATTTATTAGACTACTTTTTTGCAGCTGCCCCCCTCTTCTTGTTTGCTGCTGTCTCCAAGTTTTAAAAGGGTGAATATGGGGGAAAATCGGCTGGAAATGTTTTGAACTGAGACCTACTACTTAGATGACTCTTTATGTCTTTGGTGTGTGTCCCTGAACCTAGTTAATCTTGTGATCAGTTCTTGTGATCACTTCTTTGAATAGACTGTGAAGGCAAAAACAGGGCCGGCCCCAGCTTTTTTTGCACACTAGTCTGTTAAGCCCTGACCCAACTCGTCCAGGCTAGCCCGATCCCATCAGATCCCCGACGCTTAAACAGGGTGGGTTTGGCTTAGGATTTGGATGGGAGACCTCCAAGGAAGTCCAGGAGGGTCTCTGTGCAGAGTTGGGCCGTGGCAAGCCACACCTCGGTGCATCTCTCTTGCCTTGAAAACCCTACAGGGGAGCCATCAATCAGCCATGACTTGACGACACTTTCTCCCACCTCCTGGTGCCGAGGACAGAGCTGTGAATCACACAGTGGGGCTGGCTGCATTTCTCCAGAAGGTCCCCCCCCCCACAGAATTAGAAGAGGAGGAGGAAGAGGAAGAAGACGACGATGAGGAGAAGATAAAGAACTAGAAGAGGAGGAGGAGGAGGAGGAGATGAAGAAGTAGAAGGAGGAGGAGGAGGAAGAAGAGGAGGAAGGGAAGATGAAGAAGGAGGAGAAGTGGAAGAGGAAGAAGATGAAGATGTGGGAAGGGAACATGAGGCAATTATCTCCTTCAGGGTTTAGTTCTGGGGGGGGATATGGCTGTATCTGTATCCTTACCCCCCCACCCAAACCCCCTGTAAAATCTGTCGGGAGAAGTGTTCTCCTTGAAGCCCACATGGGCATGCGGGATGGTGGAGGAGGCCCTCACAAACCAATCAGCACACAATTAATCCTCTTGGATGCGTTTCCGAGGGGGCGTTGGCAGCGGTGCAAGGGAAATGAGAAAAGCCCGACACCATCCTCTGTTCCCGCAGTCGGAACAAAACTGCTGCGTATTCCCCGTCTGTGAAATTGACATCAGCTTGGGTTGCTTTCAAACGTACGCATGAGCCGCAGCTCTGCTTTCTCTCAGGCCTGCTCAACCTAGAGCCAATTAAGAACCCGCCTCCCCAACCCCCGCCCCGTCCGGTTCTTTTGGGAGGTTGATGAAGAAAGCCTAATTTATCAAAGGAGGGGATAAAATAGATTTTTTTTTTGCAGAGTTTCCTGTTGCAATTGGGAATTAAAAGCCACGCATCGACCAGCGTAGGGTGGGGGGGAGAAGAAAGGAGGGAGAAAGAAAGAGGGGTGCGATACAGAGAGATGAAGAGGGGGCGTGGATGGAAAAGGTCTTGCTGAGTAGTTGGAGCAGCAGTGGCCCACACCTGGACTCGGGGAGAAAGAGGCAGCAGCGGCGGTCACCCAGTCAGGGCTTTTGGCGGTGGGGCCAGGTGCAGTTTGTCGCCCCTAAGGGCTGGCCCACCCTAGGCGAACACCTAGTTTGCCTAGTGAGTGAGCCAGCCCTGGGCACAAAATGTATGCAAGGTAAACCATGTTGGTAATTTAAAGGATATATCCAACTGTGCAGATGCAAAAGAGGGGACAAAATGAAAGCAATTCTGGGCAAGACAAGCAGGTCACTTAAATTAGTTGAACATAACGCTCTTGGATACATGCTGCTTCTCCTGTGATTAAGATGCTGTAGATAATTTTGTAGATAATTTTGCTATTTGCTATCTTTTACTAAGTCATGACCAGGCCCTTCAGTATGCTGCAAAACTGTCTAACTATGGTGTTTGAAATGAATTTTGACAGAACCCATCAAGACAACCTGATCAGGAACTTACCTTACATATAACTGAGGAAATTTGATCAAGGTAAGTTTCCATGACAATCTTGTTCATTGTGGAGTTTTCTGCATACTTGATTTTGATGTAGGTATAAAAATTTGTATGAATTCAGAATGAGCCCAGGAAGATGATCACAGCACTGTGACAGATTCTAGCAATCAAATTGGTAGTGGGCAGCTAAGAGGGCAGGTGCTGTGCCACCAGTCTTCCTGCCAACCAAAACCTTAAAAGCCTGAAGACACAAAACCTGTATCCATGTCCTTGGGCACATCCCTCATGTAGACTCACAATGTACTTTGTTATATGACAAAATCAGTTGTAGGACAATGGTTATGCTGACTTTTAAGAGGCTTGATTTTCACATAAGTATGTAAGTATGTTTCTGTTTATTTGTTGTTTTTGATGTAATTCCTATGCTTTACCAATAAAATTATCACTTGTAAAGAGCATAAATTTCAGCTAACACAATTGCAAAATGTTCTGAAATGGTTTATCTCAAAATCATCAGGCTGCATTTTGATAAATGAATTCCGATCATGCTTTACGTTTTCAATATTTTTCTGTTGATCAGCTTCACATATTTCCACCTGTATTCTAAGAATGAAGGGTCATGTAGGTCTAGAAGCCAATCAGATAGTATGCAAGAAATGGGTTGGCATTAGGTGATGACATGTAACATCACTGATCAAACAAAATCATATGCATCTATACTGGCCAATAAGAAATGAAGCAGAATTAGCCATGAGCTGGATAGCCCAGGCAAGACTGATCTTGTCAGATCTCGGAAGCGAAGCAGGTCTGACCCTGGCAAGTACTTGGAAGGGAGACCTCCAAGGAATACCGGGGCCAGGACAGAGAGGCAGGCAATACTAAACCACCTCTCTGAAATGTCCAAGCCTCACTAGGGGTAACCATAAGTCAACCATGACTTCCAGGCACACACACACTGTCCAGCCCCAGAGCTTTCCAAGCCATAGGGGCAGCTTCCCAAACCAGTGGAGTGGATTCCTGGGCCAGCAGAACAGCCTGCAGGCCCCCAACAGCTGGTGAGGAAGCCACTGCCATGGGAAAATTCGCTCTGGTCTTCCCTGCTGCCCAAGAAGTTGATCCTTGGTGTACTGAAGAATGGCACCCTGCCTCATGGGGACCCGCGGAGGCTGCACTGGCTGTATCAGGGGATACAAGGCAGGACTCCCGAGGTCCTGAAGCAGGAGCCCTTCACCCGAACACAGGGCCAGGCCAGGTGGAGGGAACAGGAGAAGAGGGAGAGGAGAAAGGAAGGCACCAACAGAGCTAAACTAGATATCATTTGCAGGAGCAGGAGTACCGATGGGAGGGAAGAGAAGACGCTGAACGCAGCCACACCCACTCACATCAAGGAAGACAGACAAATACAAGAGACATGGGGTGGAGCCAGGGAGGAATGGCTTAAAACGGGAATTAGAGAATACAATGGGAAAGGGGAAGAGAGGGAACAGACAGGATAATCTACCATTCACTAGAGAAATGGGGTAGGTACCAATGGGGTAGGTACCAATGTTCCCTCTAAGCTGTGGAGTCTTGTGAGCAAAAATTCTACTTTGTGAACTACTGGTATTAAAGTTGTGAGCAAGTGATTTGGCTTCTGCATAAATCAGTTTGCTTTGGAGCCATCCTTCCTGAGCTAAGACAAAAATATGTGAGCTGGAGGCTAAAAAACTGTGAGCTAGCTCACACTAACTCAGCTTAGAGGGAACATTGGTAGGTACAGATGTGGGGGAAGGGATATAAAAAGGGACAGACAGCTGAGGTCGAGGAGGATTGATTAGAGGTCTGTGCCAGAGAGAGGGGTGATGATGACCAGGAGTAAGCTAATGGATGGAGCAACCCCAGCCCACCCAAGTCTGAGGCCTCAGAGTCCTTGGGACCATGGTAGAGGGGGAAGTACTGGAAGGGAGGACTCACACTCACACAAATATTCACACATAAAAAGATGTCAGGCAGAATGTATAAAAGCAAGAAGGGCCCAACTCAGCATGGCCCAGCATTTGTGGGGCTGGGTGGGGGGGAGAGGTGGTCAGATGCTGGGTGGGGCTGGTGAGTGGTGGTAAACTTGGGACCTCCCCCCTTCCCCCAGACCAATGGCAAGGCATCATGGCAGCTGGGGGAGGGGAGGTTTAGTGGCGGTAACAACATGGGGCCGGATCTGTTTATGGAAATCGACTTGTGTGCCATTTACAGGAAATGGGGACCACCTTAAGGGGTCTTGGCATGAGGGCTGATGGGAGCAAGCCTGCTCAGGGGCTACCAGCACTTGCCCTCACAACCAGATGACAGGGGAGATCACGAAGGGGGAGTCATCCATGTGATCCCCAACAACCTGCCATTCCTCAATCTTCATCCATGCCGGCTGGTTGGGTGACTGGGTACATCAACTGATGTGCCAATGCTTTTTACAGCTGTAATCAATAAAGCTGTGGCCAATTTATTCCACTTATTCCCAAATCCGTTTTGTGTGTGGTCTTTGCACGCGAGGTCATGGGCATCTGACCAAACCTCTCCATCCCACATAAGAGCTAGAGTTTGGTGTAGTAGTTAAGTGTGTGGACTCTAATCTGGGAGAACCGGGTTTGATTCCCCACTCCTCCACTCGCAGATGCTGGATGACCTTGGGCAAGCCGTAGTTCTGATAAGAGCTGTTCTTGAAAAAGAGCAGTTTCTGTCAAGAGCTCTCTCAGTCCCACCTACCTCACAGGGTGTCTGTTGTGAGGAAGGGAAGGGAAAGGAGTTTGTAAAACGCTCTGAGACACCTTTGGGTAGTGAGTGGCGGGGGATAAATCCAATCTCTTCTTCTTCTGCCGCAAATGCTATACAACAATGACTTTGAATTAGAAGAAGAAGAGAAGACGAGATTGGATTTATATCTTGCCCTTCACTCAGAGTCTCAGAGTGGCTTACAAACTCCTTTCCCTTCCCTTCCTCACAACAGACACCCTGTGAGGTAGGTGGGGCTGAGAGAGCTCTGACAGAAATTGCTCTTTTCAAGAACAGCTATGGCTTGCCCAAGGTCATCCAGCATCTGCGAGTGGAGGAGGGGGGAATCAAACCCGGTTCTCTCAGATTAGAGTCTGTGCAGTTAACCACTACAGCAAACAGGCTCTCAATAACAATTCAATTAGAATTTGAGTGCATGATAACAATATTCAAATTGAATGTTGATGGTATAGTAAAATGAAATCTATAAAAAATCCCAAAGTGGAAACTAAAAAATGCAAGAATTATTTTGGTTCTTTCCTAGGTACAGCTGCAGAATGCAACAAAATGTTCTCATTTTTATTGAAAAGGAAAAAATGCTTGGCCTTCAAAAGCCCTTTAGAATACCTGGAGTTTTTTCCAGTCACTTGAGTGGCTATGGTCCAGGGTTTTTATTAGCAAACACAACAGTTGGTAGTACTCTGTATAAGACTTGGTGATAAATAGCCACACAGATCTTTTGAGGCACAAGGAAATTAATTTTAAAAATCTCTTTTGGGAACAGTTTCAACAATTAGGTTTTCAGCGACTCTTTAAAAAAATAAATCCAAGTGCTGCTCTCTCTGTTTATTGCATGTTTATTGCATATAGAAGAATTTCCTGTCCTTGAAATTTAAAATTATTTGGAGCTCCAGCTATTGGTATGTAACTGCACAGGTCAGGAGAACTTTTGCCATAAGGAACTTTTACGTAGTTTCTCAGTACAATTGTTTCACATATCCACTGTTTTGATTGTTATTTCTGTGTTGCATCTGCTATGTTTGTCCTACTTTGTGGGTAATAGGTCTATTGCACAGTGTCCACCTTTCAGCTCTGGAGCACATATCTAAACGAAAGAATGCCAGGGAACACAGAGACTTCAGGGGTTTCTTTCAGCCAAGCTTGCTGTTTGAACTTCTACACTGTAGTTCAACGCAAGTCAAACCTGTGTGATCTTGGTTCAGAGAGGATGTGCTTATTTGAGCTGTTGTCAAACTAAACTGCAAATATATTTTTTATGGGAATGTGGCAAATTTTCAGCACAAGCCACATGCACCTTGGCCCAGGCCCAATCTAGTCTTCTATTTATTTGCATGTAGATCGAGGCAGAATAGTGTGCCTTGCAAAGAGCTGGCCTACCAGACTGTCAGCTAGCCACACTCTACTCTGAGTCTCTGATTTCCACAACTTGGTATCGGAAAAATAGGATTCATGGAGATTCCCAGGGGGGCATTGGATGTTTTCTAGGATCATGAATGCTTCCCAGGGTCAAGGACATGCATTCTGTAGGATTTAAGAACACTTCCTACAGTGTTTCTGGGAAGTGCTGGAAAGTACATTTGTCTCAAAAACCTCTACTGTGCGCACATTGGAATGCCAGTGAAGAAATGCAAGCAATGAAATCTATACTACTCAGCCCTCCTCATCATGCCAACAACTTTTGTCCTGTGTAGCAGATGCTCTTCAGTTACTCTCCCCATTAATTATTTCTAATTCATTTAATGAAGAATTTCCAGAGTATCCTTACAACGTATATACCATTGTGGCTATAATATGTGGTCAGAAACCCCATCAATAAGTTAAACGATATTTCAGAATTCATGTGTTACTGGAAGAGGAGCCAGTTGATGGAATAAAATCAGAAGGAAAACATGACCCTGAAGAGGTGTTCTGCAACAGAAACTGTAAGGCCAAGTTCAGACTGGCAATTTGGCCCAATATAGGCATGTTTCAGAAACGTTCCAACTAACGTATTAAAGGGGCTGTTCACACAGGCACATCTGTCCGGCGTTCCCCAGCCATACTCAACCCGTCTCATAATGCTTCCCTCCTGAGTTTAGAAGATACCTGGTGAAAGTGGTAGCAAACCCTGGGGAGCGCGGTCATCCCGTATTCATCCTGCACCAACAAAGTTTGAACGCCGAAAGCTATGTGCGCTTATGCACATAGCTCAAGATTACCAAAAAGAAAGTCTAACGTATTAAAGGGGCTGTTCACACAGGCACATCTGTCCGGTGTTCCCCAGCCATACTCAACCCGTCTCATAATGCTTCCCTCCTGAGTTTAGAAGATACCTGGTGAAAGTGGTAGCAAACCCTGGGGAGCACGGTCATCCCTTCTGCTTCAAACTGCCAGTCTGAACTCAGCCTAAGAAAATCCAATGAGCTACAGTTACCAATGCTCATATCTTGTACTGGCTAGTTCCATGGTGGAATAAGATTGCTTAACAAACCATACATACTTTTACCTCTTGTTTTACACCAAGATGTTTTATTATAGTGCAGCTAGAATAACAACACTTGATCCGCTCCAGAAATATCTCCGGCATCAGCAGTTTTCTCATAAACTGAGCTGCCAATGGATGCCAATACATAATAAGCCCAGCCTTGAGAAACAACTAAAGCACACAAACATGCTGAAAGAACCTGGAATGTGTCTCTTATCATGCCCTCTACCAATCAGATAAAGCCAACACAACTTATCAGGCTGAGTGGATAAGTAGAGATGGCATTTTCAGATTTTGAAATATAAACCACATAATTACTTCTAAAGCCTGAATATAGAAGGGAGTAACTGCTCCATTCTGTTCAGTTCCAACAGATCTCAGGTCTCCAAGACACCACTTCTTCCTCTAGAATCATAGAATCATAGAGTTGGAAGACCCTCTAGGGTCATCTAGTCCAACCCCCTTCACAATGCAGGAATTCACAAGTACCTCCCCCCCACACACCCAGTGACCCTGTTCCATGCCCAGAAGATGACAAAAAAACCAAACAAGCCTCCAGGATCCCTAGCCAAACTGGCCTGGAGAAAAATTGCTTCCTGACCCTAAAGTGGCAATCAGCATTTCTCTGAGTGTGTAAGAAAGTGCCACAAGAACTAAGCACTGATGCAACTCTTCCTGCCCTCCCTCTCATGGTCTGCCTAAGTTCACAGAATCAGCATTGCTGTCAGATGGCCATCTAGCCTCTGTTTGAAAACCTCCAAAGAAGGAGAGCCCACCACCTCCCGAGGAAGCCTGTTCTACTGAGGAAACGCTCTGTCAGGAGGTTCTTCCTAATGTTTAGCTGAAAACTCTTCCGATTTAATTTCAACCTGTTGGTTCTGGTCCCATCTTCTGGGGCAACAGAAAACAACTCCATACCATCCTCCATATGACAGCCTTTCAAGTACTTGAAGATAGTTATCATATCACCTCTCAGTCATCTCCTCTCCAGGCTAAACATACCCAGCTCCTTCAACCTTTCCTCACAGGACTTGGTCTCCAGACCCCTCACCATCTATGTTGCCACCTTTTCTGGGCACATTCCAGCTTGTCTATATCCTTCTTAAATTGTGGTGCCCAAAACTGAACACAATACTCTAGGCGAGGTCTAATCAGAACAAAGCGATACCATCACTCCCGTGATCTGGACACCATAGTTCTGTTGATACAGCCAAAAATGGCTTTTGCCTTTTTAGCTACCGCATCACACTGCTGACTCATGTTCAGTGTATGGTCTACTAAGACCCCTAGATCTTTTTCACACCACTATCCTTACTGTGTGTGCATCACTTCTCTCCTACATGTGATGGCTGTGGTGCTCTAAGCCTGGCTGCCATGCTATGCTGAGCATGTGTGATGCTGAACATGCAGAAAATATAAGAATTACACTGGAGCATGAGCACCACTGCAAACAACTGGCGCATGGGATAAGCAACAGCTTCTATAACAGCAGGTCCTTCCCACAACTTCAATAACAGTAGCTGGAATATTCCACTCTTTTTCCCAATGAAACAGTAGCCCAGAATCTGCTATCATAGGCTATATTTGCACTACAATGGCTCTGCTGCTATGTGAGCCATGATAGAATGTATCTGTTTAATGAAGACTGCAGGAATACTGGGTCAGTACCCCCAGCATGAGCACTATTCCTTATGCACTGTAAACAGGATACTGTCAGTGAATATTATGGTCGCATGTACCAATCAGTGGCCACACAGGGTGATGTGCATAAAAATGCATTTAGACATATTCTGGATGAACATAAAAATGCTGATCCACATCAGCTGCGTGTGTAGAAGGCCATCTGCTTCTGCATATGGGTCTCTGTTGATGCCACTCAGTATAATGCCGATTTCACTAAGTAGTTTTACTTCTCATGTGCAACCAAAAGCTCTTGGTCTATATTAGCATAAGTCAGGGGAAAAGGCAATGCAATAATTGGCCTACTCAAGCTCCTGAGAGCCTACATGATTCTGAAGAAGGGTTGCCCGATCTGGGTTGGGAAATTTCTGGAGATTTTGGGGGTGGAGCCTGGGGAGGGGAGGGTTTGGGTAGGAGAGGGACCTCCACTAGGTATAATGCTATAAAGTCCACCCTCCAAGACCAAAGCAGCCATTTTCTCCAGGGTGGCTGATCTCTGTGGTTTGGAAATTAGTTGTAATTCCAGAAGACCTCCTGGTCCTGTGGAGAAGGTGAAATTTCCAAATTGTTCCTCCCTTCTGTGATTCTTTACATTTTGCCAGCTTTTTGCATCTGATGTACCAAGAAAGTATTCTCCAAATTCACTTTGCCTCTCTTGTCTTGCCTATTGCCTTATCAACACATTTTCAAACTGCTGTTATTGCTACAACTGATATATATTTTCCTGTCTTTTCCTACCAAGTGCTAAGGAGCATATCAATTTTATGTAAGTTCAAAAATCAGGCTGAAAGAAAGGGCAACTGGTATAATCAGCAAAGTACATAATAAATTGGTCATCATTCTTTCAGTTTCATGAGGCCCTTCTCTTAGTGAGGCCTTTCCCTTAGGTAAGAACTGATATTTCAAGGCTAGCAGAACAAAGTTTTGCAAACAAAGACAAGGCTTGTTTGTTTGTTTTTTGCCAGTTCAGTGATGGTTGTTTATAAGTCAAAATTGCTAAAAGGCCAATGCACTGGATGTGTCAGTCAGCTTCTTCTTAAAATTACAAGGCATATATCACGAAGCAGACAAAATTTTGGTTAATTTGATTAAAGGTATACATTTCAGGATGCTGAATGTATTTGGCAGGGCTGATTCAGATGGAGAGGGGGCTTTGGGACCGCCTCTCTCCATATGTTCCGGGAAGAGCATTATGATCTGGAAATAAGAACCTCTTGGTGGTCCCTGGCCTGAGAGAGATCCCGCTGTTCTTGACCAGGGCCAGGACTTTTTCGGCCATGGCCCCTATCTGGTGGGACTCTCTGCCTGAGGACATCCATGCCCTGTGGGATCTGTTACCATTCTGTAGGGCTTGCAAGGCAGAGATGTCCCACCGGGCATTTGGTTGAGGACAGCCATGGCCTGGCACTCTGACACCCTGCCCCCTTCCCTCTGCTCTGTATTTTACTTAACCGCGGGGGCAAGCAGCTATTAGAAATTTATCTCCATCTTTGATTGTACTGTTTTATTGTGGTTGTTGAATTTTAATGCTGCTTTAAGTTTAGTATTATTGTATTTTTATTAATGTAAGCTGCCCTGAGCCCTGCTCGCAGGGAAGGGCAGCTTAACAAGTCTAATTTAATAAATAATAAATAATGAGAGAGGGGAGCTGTCTGGTGAGTGCTGCCTGAATATATGTGCTAAATGATGGCACTTTCTCTGTCAGAGCCCCCTGCAAAAAGCAAAGCAAAACAATAATGTCTCCTACACAATTTTAATGAAAGCACTCCCTGCTTTGACTCAGCTCTACTACCTGGATATCTTTCTCTGGAAGCTCAAGCATTCTGACATACAAATATCCCATACATGCATACATACAAGTATGCTAGAAAACCAGTCACTAATATTAATTGGAATATCAGTGGACCAGTCAATGCAATGAGACAATCTCTTTTGGCTAGGGATACAGATCCTGCATCTTCCATTAATTTAAGCTCCCAAGCAGATTATTTCCCAGTTTCATTCTATCCACCAAATTTCATGCTTCTTTCCTACCCTGCTCTGAATAATTGGAAAGCAACAGTCCTGTAATCCGACCCCAAAATATACACATTATTCTGTAAGGGAAAAAAGGCAGTAGAACAGAAACATTTAGCAAATTAGAGCTTTTTGAAGCACAGGCAGCCCTGTGGCTTAGCTACAGCTTCACATGCACAAAACAATATATGCACGGAACTGCCTCCTCAATGGAGAAAGCTTTTACTCCAGTGGAAGCTCCATGTCCACACTGGAGCATCTCTGAGCACAAGGAGCTTCTGCCAAGAGCTGAATTTATCTCTTGCATGGTGCCGTCTGTAGTCAGATCAGTGCATATCACCCCAAATCATGACCTTTTCCACACCTCAGTGTTGCCAATGTTTCCTGGTGAGTTGAATCCCCAGCTGATGCTCCAACTATGTGGCACCCCTTCTGCAAAAGGCCATGTATTTCGGGGAATTTTTTGTTGAATTCAGATCCAACCCTCCCCATGTGTTCTGCATTTCCTTTATAAAGGGGTTGTGTGGCCGTGTCATCATGTACTTTGTCAGTGATGGAACCTCCTCTTCTTTTTGCACATGTGCACTAATGTTATAACATTATAACACTGTAAAAAAGGCTCGATGTGTTATGGGGAACAGCATGTTTGCCACCATTTCAAAGACTGCCCACTCCTCCTTAGTCACCAATTAAGAAAATGGCTGGCAATCATCAAACTGGATATACCAATTCATAACACTATTATTCAATAATCATGAAGCATGCTAAATGGGTCATACGTACTTAATCAGTGACAGAACCTCCTTTTTTTGCATATTTAGTTATGTTACTACATCATACATTGTAAATAAATAAATAAAAAGACCGGATATATCGTGGGGAACAGCATGATTGCTGCCATTTCTAAGGTCCCCCGATCCTTCTTAGTCAGCAACTAAGGAAATGGCCAGTGAAGACTCCGACAAAATCCTAATGAAAATAGTATTCCATTCGCAATTGTGGAACTGGATACACCAATTCATAACCATGTTATTCAATAATTATGAATCACACCAAATGTGTCCTCATGTACTTCATCAGCGACGGGACGTCCTTTTTTTGTGTGCACATGCAGTAGCATTATAACATAAAACTGTAAAAAAAGGCTGGCTGTATTAAGAACATAAGAGAAGCCAATGTTGGATCAGGCCAATGGTCCATCCAGTCCAATACTCTGTCACACAGTGGCCAAAAATACCAGGTGCCATCAGGAGGTCCAGCAGTGCGGTCAAGACACTAGAAGCTCTCCCACTGTTGCCCCCCCGAAGCACCAAGAATACAGAGCATCACTCTTAATCACTCAGCCATTTCATGTTTTAACCTGGTTCTTAGACTCAGAACTCTGAGCATGAGATTTCTGTGGTGAATGTCAATAAATCAAAAGTAGGTTTGCAGTTTACAGAGCTAATGTTTTAAGCGTGTTTTTATTTTAAGTAAAAAAAACTTTGGGTTTGTGTCCTTTATAAAGTTTATATCTCTGCTAGCTGGCATTCCATTTCATGGCACACATGGCCTGGCCCAACAAGGTCTCATTTATGTCAGATCCGGCCCTTGTAACAAATGAGTTCGACACCCCTGGGCTAGATAAATAAAAATCAGCCATGGATGCTATGGAGCACAAGGCAGAAGTATTGTCATACACACAATCATAATTTCCAAAGCCTTTATAACATCACTGCTTTCAGATAATGCATGTGATGAATATTTAATCTTGCATACCTTTATAGAAAGTCTTGCTGCAGACATTCAGAATGATGAAAGGGGGACAGATGCTGAATGCAAGGATTTTGTTCTCTGCCTTAACTTTTCTCAATGTGACTAGAGAAAAGTTGGGGAAAGGGTGTACTTTTAGCTTCAGCCTTTCAAAATGTAAAGCAATAATGGCTGAGGACTTTTTCAAACATGTTAATTCCCTTGTCTGCATGGAGATTGAAAATGGTTAACTAATAATTAATATGTCGTGTTACCCTTTAATTAAAAAGCCAACTGCCATGGTAAATGCCAAGGAATAGCTTTCTGACACACAGTTTTCTGGAACAAGAGCTACATCAAAGGGTGTGTGCAAAACATCTGAGAATGTGGCCAGGATCCACAGAACTGGAGAGCTATGTTCTTGAGCCCAAGGGAGGTTTTGGTTGTTCTGCTGAAACAGCAGCCACCTCCTCCTTGCCATGTGGCAAACTCCCATGCAAATGGCACAAAAGCCTGTCATTCAAAGAAAAAAGCAAACATTCCACTGCGCTGGCACAGTAAGCAGCTCTTAGCATTTCATATTGTTCTCTCTTGCAAAAGGGTCCATCTGTATCCAGTGGAGGGGGATGAGTTAAAGTGGCCCATTTCTGAAAAAAATATGGATAAAACAAGAAATTCAGGAGGAAAGGGTCATTCTTAAAGAAAATAGTCTTGAAAAATATGACACTCCTCATGACAACTGTCCTTAGATTTCTTTAGGTGCCATCCATCCCAAATTCTTTGCATCATTTTCACACTGCAAAGTTTTCAGGAGGAATTTCTGCTGTCCCTTGTCTAATGCAATAGACTGGATTGTACCCATGACCCTAGACTTACCGTACCACTTTGCCACCACAGCAACCTTCTGTCTCCACTGCTCGAGTGGTGGGAGAAAAATGGGGAGGGGGAAGAATTGTATTGCATGATGCTTTAGAAATTCCCCTAATCTCTTTGGTTTTATCATAAAGTTTGGGGAAATTCCTAGAATGTCACTTAATGCCATATTTCCCAGCCTCCACCCCAAATGCTCCCAGCCCACCAAGGCTCCCAGCTGGTAACACTAAACAACATATCAGGGTACATGGTCAACATGTGCAGATGCTCATGACTAAGTGTGTTGGCCCTACCCCTCCATTGCATGCTCACCACAAGGAAGCACCTTGCCTGTGTGTGTATCACTTTCATGTGCACAGGCTCTATTCCTGTGACTGGGAATGAATATTCTTGATGATGGGGATAGGGTCTATCTGTATGCACTGTGCTTGCAAAAGATGAAAAAGCATAGGGAGGGAGTGGGGACAGCACAGTTGCTTCTGTCCCTTCTATAGAGATTGCCCTTGTACACTGATATGTCATGTTCATGGAGCTGGTATCTTCAACTAGGGTTGCCACCTTCCAGG
The DNA here is from genome assembly GCF_001447785.1 of Gekko japonicus. Taxonomy (NCBI): domain Eukaryota; kingdom Metazoa; phylum Chordata; class Lepidosauria; order Squamata; family Gekkonidae; genus Gekko; species Gekko japonicus. The sequence goes on along the minus strand of NW_015175381.1, from coordinate 524,682 downwards.
TGGTCATACAAAAATATATATCACTGTGTACAATAAATATATGCTTATGGTAAAACATGCTTTATTCTTTTTCTTGTTAGCGGCGATCTAACAAGACCCAAGAAGGAACAAGTTCCATTATTAGTTGATAATAAATTCAATAACAAAATATACAGAACTGAAGGCCCCAAATCACTAAGAAGAAACAAACCCTGCCAAACAAGGAGACCCTTCCAGTGCATCGTTCTAGATTGCATTCCAACCTACATCTGCTTGCGAATAATCCTTGTTGAATTCAGTGAGAGTTGCTTCTAAGTAAGATGTATAAAATCAAGCTTTCTAGCCAAGTTCATATAGTTAAGCCTTTTCTGCTGTTGAAATAAGATTTTTATTTCTCCTTATTCAAATTTGACCCAGGAAAATTACCAGACATCCCAGAGGCACCCACTGTCCCAGATGCTGTTCAACATCTACATGCGCCCCCTTGCCCAGATTGCCCGGAGGCATGGCTTGGGGTGTCACCAGTATGCTGATGACACCCAGCTGTATCTGTTGCTGGGCGGCCAGTCCGGTGCGGCCCTGATGACCTGGAGCGGGCGCTTCAGGATGTGGTGGGCTGGCTTAGACTGAGTCGACTGAAATTGAATCCAATGAAGACGGAGGTCCTGTGCTTGAGTCAGAGCGGATCGGGGGTAGGGATCCCGCCGCGGGTCAGGAGTTTGGGAGTGCTCCTGGATGCTTCTTTAACAATGGAGGTCCAGGTAGCAGACACTGCCAAGACGGCCTTTTACCATCTACAGCTGATCAGGCAGTTGGTTTCCTTCCTCAAATGCAACGACTTTGCAACAGTGATCCACACGATTAGACAATTGTAATGCTCTCTACATGGGTCTGCCTTTGTCCCAGATCCGAAGGCTGCAGTTAGTGCAGAATGCCACAGCCAGGGTGTTGATGGGCCTCTCCATATGGTACCACACCTGGCCTGTGCTGAGGACACTGCACTGGCTGCCTATAGAGTACCGAGTTTGGTTCAAGGTGCTGGTTTTAACCTTTAAAGCCCTATATGGTCAGGGGCCTGCCTACCTGAGGGACCGCCTCTCTCCATATGAGCCCCAGAGAGCACTGAGGTCAGGGTCACAACATCGGTTGACCCTCCCTGGTCCGAAAGAAGCCAGGCTGAATACTACCAGAACCAGAACTTTTTTGGTGGCGCCCCATACTGGTGGAATGAGCTCCCAGAGAACATTAGGGCCCTGTGGGACCTCTCACAGTTCCGCAGGGCCTGTAAAATGGAGCTCTTCCACCAGGCTTTCGATTAGGGGTTGCCACCGAGGGGTGTTCCCTGGAACATCTTCTGGCTGAACTTAGACCATCATCTGGCCAGATGGTTACTACCCCTATCTCAGGATTTGATTGGATTGCCGCCGTAGTCGGTTCTGTAATTGTTGTTGTTTACTTGTTTTAACTGATATGTTATTTATTAATTGTTTTAATTTTTTGTCATGCTATTTAATCCTGTTAGCCGCCTTGAGCCTGCCTGTCAGGCAAGGCGGGGTATAAATACAAATAATAAATAAATAAATAAACAACTCTTGGGTGGTGTATAGTACTGGGTTTGCAGCATGGAGACTCAGACTACGACATGCTCTCAGACATGTTTATTGTACTTTACACACTAGATTAGAAAACCGGCCCCACAAGGGCCAACTATATACACTCCACCCGGCACAGCCACAGTCCCATTGGAGGGTTTGAATTTCCCACCAGAGGTCCTATTGGTGGGCTCATGGTGGTCTAGGATCCTAGGTCCCTTTTGTGTTTAGGGACCAAGCTTCTTACTAGGGCCGCGGACCCCTGGTAGCAGTCCACGTACATAACACCCCTCCCCCCATAGTTCCAAACCAACCTATGTCACAGTCCTGCAAGTAGGCTGGTGGTCTGCGCTCTCACAGGGAACGCTGGAGTGCTGGTACACTTGCGACCGTCTCTGGATGGTTAGCCATGCCATGTTGCTGTGGTGGCGGCGGCAGCTGTTACTCTGGCCCTGGTGGCATGGACATCGTCTCAACCATTGGTGCTTCTCTGGGGTTTGGTGGGTTAGTCAGGACGCTTGCCTTGGGTGTGTAGAGTTCAGGACCCATGAGCCACGGGGGGCCCTCCTCTTCCACCAGGAGCTGTCGCCGCCAAAGTTGGTCTACGTATTTCTTGAGGAGCTGGCCGTCCTCCATAGACACTTCATACGAGACTGGAACGGTGGCTCTTACGACCCTGCCTGCCAGTCACGGGGGTCCCCTCCCAAAGTTCCTAATGAATACGGGGTCTTCTGGGAAGAACCCCTGGTGAGCCTCCCTTCGTTCGGTCAATTTTCTCGACTCTGGCGCCTGGTTTGGATACAGCTGCTCCAGCAGAATGGTGGGCCGGTGGCCCATCAAAAGTTTCGTTGATGGGGTTTGGTGTCATCTGCTGAGTCAGGAGGAAGCGTGCTAGTCAGAACTCCCAGTCTCTATCTGTGATCCGGCTGAGGGCTTCCTTTGCGGTGTGCACCATTCGCTCCGCTTGCCCGTTGGTTGCGGGGTGGAAGGGTGCTGACCTCACATGCCAGATTAGGTTCCTCTGGAGAAAATCCTGGAACTCTGCCAATGTGAACGCTGCCCTGTTGTCGGAGATTATCATGTCCAGCAGTCCATGGGTTGCAAAGATCTGGTGCAGCATGCGGATGACAGTCTTTGCAGACATGGTGGTGACAAGGCTAATCTCCAACCATTTAGAGTAGGAGTCCACAGTGACCAGGAATATCAGTCCTTGGAAGGGGCCAGCGAAGTCAATGCTTCCCCTTCTATTTGCCAAGGAGTGATGGGGCCGGATGCCATGATCTTAGTTTTTTTGATGTTGAGCTTCAAGCCCACTTTTGCGCTCTCCTCTTTTACCCTGAGCAAGAGGCTCTTGAGGTCCTCTTCTCTTTCTGCCATCAGAGTGGTATCGTCTGCATATCTGAGGTTGTTGATCTTTTCCCCAGCAATCTTAATTCCCGCTTGTGATTCATCTAGGCCAGCATTTCGCATGATGTACTCTGCATATATATTAAATAAGCAAGGCGACAATATACATCCTTGTCGTACTCCTTTTCCTATGCTAAACCAATCAGTTGTTCCATATCCGGTTCTAACTGTCGCTTCTTGGCCCTTATACAGGTTTCTCAAGAGACATGTGAGGTGGTCTAGCTCTGAATAAAATCCAGTTTTCAGATAATTATCATTTCACTAGAAACTTCCTTTAGTTCCTGGAATACCTTAATTTGTGCTTTGTCTACTCCATAGGTCTGCCAACCTCCAGGTGGGGCCTAGAAATTTCCCAGAATTACAACTGATCTCCAGGCTACAGAGATAAGTGTCCCTGAAGAAAATGGGTGAACTCCATGGCCTCTATGGCTTGCTGAGGCCCCTCCCTAGGCTTTACCCCCAAATAGCCAGGAATTTCCCCACCCAGAGTTGGCAACCCTAAGAGCAGTAAATAATGTAAGTGCTTTGACACTGATTGCAGAACTGGAATTAATAGGTGAATTACTTTTTAGTTTAACATTGTCACTCATGAGAGTTCATCTGTCTGTGCATCACCTTAGAACTCTAGTATTTAGAAATATATTTTTAATTCATTTAAATATGAGCAAGTTGTATGATCCAAACTGGGATGTTATGCTACTGGTTTGCCTCCCCTTATGTATGTGTGTGTACCTTATCGATTTGTAGTCCTCTTTCCCCAAAAATGTATACTTTAACTAAATTTCTGAATGAGATGACTAGACTTACTGGTAGGTCTTGAGGGATTTTTAGGAAGAGAGAAAACTGGTTTTACATAAGTATGGGAGTGTTAGGCATCAGAATAGCAAAGTAGAAAGAACAGAGTCATTTAAGAACACTTGGGCCCTCTAGATGACTAGAAAAAGGAAGACCATTGGGCAGAGATATATGAGGGTATAAGAGTGGAGGGAAAAAGAACAAATATTCATGAAACATTAAGAGGACTATGGGTGCGTTTAGATTGCCCGTAAGTGCACCGATTCCAACCGGCATCTATACCAGCTTAAATGCCCGTCTGAACGCACCCTATGACAGCCAGATCAAGATCCAAATTCAGCAGACCTATCTGAAGCCACATAGAATTAAGTAGTCTGGGAAGAATCAAAGGCCGAGTTCAAACTGGCAGTTTGCCCCGATATACGCGCGTCTCAGAAATGTTCCACAACTGGATTAAATGGGCCATTAACACATGCACATCCGTTAGGCGTTCCCCACCCGTACTCAACCTGTCTTGTAACGCTTCGCTCCCGAGTTTAAAAGATACCTGGTGAAAGTGGCACCAAACCCCGGAAAGCACGATTATTTCATGTCCATCCCGCACCAACAAAGTGTAAATGCCAAAAGCTGCGCCTTACAGCTGTGCCTACAGGCCAACAGTGTGAACGCTCCCTTGCGCCTCCTCCCGGTATGCTCCCGCATCAGTCGCTGCAGTGTGAACAGGAAAACCCAAAACAGTTTGTTCTGGGTCTTTTTTGCCACGACTCCCTCCCGCTTCAAACTGCCCATCTGAACTCAACCAAAATAAGTAGGAAAAGAGGCAGAGCCCGGCAGAATTCATGAGCAAAGACAGAAGTGAGGAAGAGAATAAAGGTATCCAGCCAATGGTAAGGAAGAGAGTGCCCAAATTAAGCACTCTTAAGCAGAGTTGCAGCTGTTGGCTTCAAGGTATAACTTTTCGTAGGACTGCACTCTTGCCGCAATCACACACACTAAATAATCCACTTTCAATCCCCCTTCAGTGCACTTTCCAACTGGATTTTTACGGTTTCAGGGGTAGGCGCTCCCGGGAGGCGACCCGCGGCTGGGCTGCTGGTCGCAAGCCAGGTTAATGGCCCAAGACCGGGGTCGGTGCATCGCCCAGATATATCAGACAAGGAGGCTGGTCAGACTGACACCTGCCTTGTCTGTTCCGCTACTTAGGAAATGCTCCCTTGCCGGTTGCTATTAATAAATTGTATATAGTTAATAAAGTGGCCCTTGTTTAATCCAAATGGTTGTCCGTCTCGTTATTCCCGCTGTGGGGGCAATACAGTTTCACATTAAAATCAGAGGGACAAAAACGTTTTAAATTTGGTTGGACAGTATCCAGAGTTAATACATTTGCTTTCTGGCCGACCATCACAATTCCAGTTACGCTGATTACAATATGGTGCTGGCTTGGGGCTGTCCCACTGATTGCCTTAGGCGACAATATCTTTGATTTCTAAACTAATCGGCCTCAGGCACTTTTATTAATTTGATATAGTGTTGTATTCCACTTCAATAGTGGGATGCAGATTTTAGAGGAAAATACTAAAACATTCATATTTCTTAAGCCATATCCTCAATACTGGGCCATGCAGATAATTGTAGCGCATGAAAATAATTAATAATACATCTGCATGCATATTAATTGTGTGACACTAAAATGCACCATTTATCTAAGAAACTGTGGTTAGTAATATATGAAAACCCCAACCTTAAATCTATATAAAAGAGTATCATCTTGTCATTAGTCACAAGAAGATATTGCGCTTATGCTTGCATTCACTGTTGAGGTCCTAAGGATATTACAGATGTTTTATAAAAAAAGTCCATGTCAGTCCACTACTTATTAGCTCCTGCACGACCCTTACTGCTTGAGACAACCTTCAAAGGCTCTGCTCTGTGTATCAGGGACTTCTCAGCAGTGACACCTAGGCTGTAGAACATCGTCTCAACAGAGACTTCCTTGGTGCCAATTTATAACCTTTAGACACAAAAAAAACCCCGCCTCCTTTGTAGATCTTTATCAGTTGACCTGGTGGGTTTTTTTTGGTCACTTCTGTTTTTGAAGGATTTTTAAAACTGTTTTTATATTGTGTTGCTTATAGGGTGTTTTCAAAATCATTAACTTATAAATAAATAAATAAATAAAAGGCAAAGAAATGACCAAAAATCCACAGAGTGACATTGCTTACCTTATTAGGGACACAGAGGCTGGCAGACACAGCCTTTTGTAAAGAAGATTTTGGAGATGTTTTCTTCATGTAGGCCAGCCAGCTCCAATTCTGTGCAGAGTAAAACATACGTAGAAGCTGACCCATAGGGGCTGAAGACCTATGCTCACATAGGAATAAGCTCCTTTGAACTCACAGATATTTGTTTGTTTAAACATTTATAGGATCAAACCGCCCAGGTTGCCAACTTTCTTGGAAAATTCCTGGAGATTTGGGGGCTGAGCCAGGGAAAGACAGAGCTGGGGGGGGGGGTGGGGGATTTCAGTGGGGTTGTCATGTCATAAAGTCTTATACTTGGATACCCATCCAGCTATTTAAATAAGGTATTCCCCACCAAAAAAGTATCTGTGTAATCTGTAGTTGTGAGGACATCTTCATGATTGGAATGGAATGCAGATCCACAAATCCCCCTATTTTTTTCCTTGTTTGGAAATTAGGAACTTAAATGACCTTTGCAAATCTTCCCAACATACTCTTGCAGAGAAGCCAAAAGAGACTAGCAGCACTTGCTTCAAGCCCTGGCAGGCCCAAAGGTATTATCCTTCAAGTCAGTAACAATCTAATGCTCTGCAAAGCTCTTATAGGTTCCTTTCAGAGATTTCTTTGGCTCCCTCTCAGGGCAGTTCATGTTGAGTCACAGTAACTAGGGAACAGGTGTACCCATTCAAAACATAATCCATGAATATACTTGGATATCCCTATGTATATATTTTTTAAAAAACTAGAATTCTCAGTGGGGGAAAGTTCCTCCTGTAAAACATACAGCAAAAGATGGCTGCATAGTGGTGGCAGAATGTTTTGATTCTGGCTGATGATAGATACACATTCAAAGAACCTCAGCTGGTAAGCTTTGATTTCAAAGATCATTCTCTTAGTTGTACCACTGAAACATCTGCCCCACTATTTAAAAGGCAGTGGATATACTGTTCATAACACAATGTTCTCCTTTGGTAATTGTGCGAGTGGGCCCTAATGATTGGCGCCTACTGATTGTCTGTGTCCAATGCAATTCAAAATTTAGGTGAGATTTCTGCAGCTACTGAAGTGGTTGAAGAATATAATTAGACATACATTAGGCATTTGGGCCAGTAACTTACTGACAGGATGGCATGAAAAATAATAAACATTTTCTCGCTTACAGCAAGAGGTTCCCTGACAGTCTTCTACAGTATAAAGTAAGTGAGCTTATTTCCTACCTGCGATTGCCTAAGCGCTGATTCCATGTATATGCCTTTCAATATATCATTCCAAGATTCACAAATGAGGGTGGTTTTAATTTAAAGGGCATTCAGACCAGCAGAGAAAATAACCTCCCAAGCTATTAAATCATTTGACTCAAGTCGATAGTGGCCATGTCCAATTATTGCCACGATGCTGAAGCCCCAGACTACTCTCTCAGCCAAATGATTCTTTCTCCTTTTAAGACCTTGGCCGTGAAGCCGAAGCTTTAAGGGGGGGGGAACATTCTGAAAGCTGTGCTAGGTAGGAGGGGTACCAGGCAACCTGTCTGGCCCAGCTGCCAAAGCTCCTACAGCATCTACATGGGAGGATGTTTCTGTGTCAGATAAGAAAGGAGAGAGGGGAGTTGGCTGAACACAGCGGCACCAAAGGGCTTCCAGTCTTTCAGAAGTGCACGTGAATGCAGAATGTGTCAGGGGTTGCCTTCCCCTTTGAATGTGCTGGATAGGATGTGAGACTGGAGGGGGGAAATGTTGCTGGGAAGAGTATGGGAAATATGTCTATTATTGTATTCAATTCCTATCCTGTGAATTTATGTCCTACCTTTTTTTTTTGTAGCTGATAAACATCTACGGTAACAAATACCAATAGGTAAAAAAAAGTCAGTGGAAGGGATCTTGTTGTTTCTCCTTTTTTTGCTTGCTCAGCTGCTGGCCATTGACTGATGGCCAGGAGGACAGATGGAAGATACCTCATTTTCTCTTCCTTTGCAGAATGTTAAATTTGATTCATTACTTTGTTGATATCCAGGATAAGAAGACTGCCCAAAGTTCGCCAGTAAGATGACAAAAACTAGTGTAGCAAGGTGGGTGGTTGCTTATCATTTCCTCAGAACCTCCCATGCAGGCCTTGCCAAGTTCCATCTTGTACATCTTATTCACTGGGAATCAGAAACTGTTGGTGACCAATGGATAATGGTACAGAGCCAACAGATTATACAGAATATTTGTGATCAGCAAATGGATAATACTTATCATTGAGTGCCCAAATTTATCCAGACTAAAGGCCTGGAGCCTCAGAGCTTACTCAGCATTTGGCTGTAGTTATGGGGAAAGAGGTAGGCAAGCCACGAACATGAAATTGAGCCAACTTCAGAGGACGGCGGAAGATAGGAGGGCCTGGCGGGAGCTGGTCCATGGCGTCGCGAAGAGTCGGACTCGACTGTGCGACTGAACAACAACAACAAAAAGCCAAAAGGAACTAAATACAGACAAGTTCAAGTAATGGTGACTAGTTAGTCTTATGAATTGGAAGAATTGAATGTAGAATCTCATCTTTAACTGGGCAGCAGCACATTATATTTTTTTATTAAGGATGTTTCTGTGCTGCCTCTTCAGAGTCCTGCTCAGTTGGCTTATATAGCAGTGACAGAGCTTTGCCACTAAATGTGCAGTTAACAAGGAACCTAAGCCAGTTTCCATGTAGGCTGTGGTCACATGAGCAGTTTGCCACGATATAGTAGCATTACCATTGTGGATTTAAAGAGCACAGTCAGGTGACAACATCTGTCTTCTGTGTCCCAGTCGTTGGCACCCTGTGTTGCCCTGCTTTTGAAACGGAGTAATCAGGCACTGGGGAAAGTGTGGTATTAATGGATGCCAGCACTTCCACTCTGCTTTCCTGAACATCTCCACTCTCCTGCTGCGAAAGGAACCTGGAAAGAAAGTCTGAACCTGCAGATCCATTTCTGCCACTGGCTGGTTGGTTTTTTGTGTGTTGTTTTTTTTAGGTTCTGCCTATATGTACCTGCCTGCATTTAAAAAACAACCGAGCAGCGCACTCTGTGGCTGAGGTGCTGCAGTAATGTGGACGTGTAATGTGACCACCAGATGACTGTGTGGGGAAACTGCCCCAGGGTGTGCTGTCTGGTTGGTCTGCCCCGCAACATTTTAAACTGGTGCAATAAGAGGCACGTCCAGATTGTGGCAAGCCTCCAGTGTGACTGCAGCCTTAGTGTACCTGTATGATACATATGTGGTTCCATTCACATTTCATGTCTTTAGGTAACTTAGGTGTACACATAAAAGAAACATGTGAAGAAGCTTTCGCCAACGTAGGCCTGACTCTTTGTCATCACTGCTCTCTCTCATCTTGTCTGGAGACTGGCATGATCATAATTGTGCACATCTCATGCAATTGTAGCTGCCTACTTCTGTCCTGGGCTGTCTATTATGTTGGAGCTGTAAATCCTTCCACTGGTCAGCAGATGCAAGCAAAGTGCTTTTCTTGACTCCCTCCAAATCCAAAGTCCATCCTCAAGACTGTGCTCCTCCGCAGCGGTATTACATTTCTCCAATCAAATGGCAATATTTTATACTTGGGGAGATGTGATTGTCATTGCAGGTGCTCTCTAAGGGAACGCTGCAAATGCTTAGTGGGATGTGGCTGGGTGTTAAAGATGCTTAATGGATGCTGTTTGTGACTTGATATAACACAACTATGTCCTCCTGCTTGTACCGTGTTTAAGGATTTCTATTATTAATTCTGAAACTTCTTTGGGGACCTCCAACAACAGAGACAGCACAATTTTATTAGAGATTGCTAATGCTATCTAGCACTTTAAAAATGTAGAGAACTCACATTTCCATCCCCAGACCCCATCTTCTGGTAGCAGTGCTCTTCCAAAGTGTGAATGTTTGTTAGTTTTTATTAGGATTTTGTTATTTAATGCACTGTATACTTTGAAAGCTGTGATGTCCTGTCTGTTGCTCTGGAGTGCATATCTTGCTATGCTTTTTTTTTTTTTAACGGCTAAGGCTGTGATCGCACGAGCAGTTTGGCCCAACTCAGCCACTCCTCCCCTCTGGATCAAAAGGGCACAATCAGACAGCCACATCTGCCAGGCGTTCCCCAGCCATACTTATTTTATTATTTATTTATTATTCACATTTTAATCCCACCCTCCCCGGAGGCTCAGGGCGGCTAACAGGGTATATCGCCAAATAAAATAGAAAACAGTACAAATTTTTTAAATACATCAGCATTAAAACAATATTAGTGCTTGTCTCAGTTAAATTCCAATTTACAATTTCTAAAAAAGGATGGCCGCCCCCTAGATGTCCCATTCTCGCCCATGATGCAGTGGTTGTGGGGCATTG
>NW_015175381.1:496652-512926 GCF_001447785.1 Gekko japonicus | reverse complement strand
ATCAAAAGCGGCCGACAGGTCTAACAACAACAGTGCCACCACACCGCCTCGGTCCAGATGCCTACGGAGGTCGTCAGTCAGTGCGACCAGTACAGTCTCCACCCCGTGACCCGGGCGAAACCCGGACTGGTGGGGATCGAGGACAGAAGCGGCATCCAGAAATGGCTGCAGTTAAGAGAGACTTGTTAATAATCTCCCGCAGGGCACCTCGAAACCCCTCGCGACCCATCTTAATGAGCCAAGAGGGGCACGGGTCAAGGTCACATGTGGTTGGGCGCACTACCGCAAGCAATCTGTCAACTTCTTCCAGGCTGAGTGGGCAGAAACTCACTAAACCCGGCTCCAAAGACGTGCAAGGGGCCTCAAGTTCACTTACTGTATCAATTGTAGCGGGGAGGTCACGTCGGAGCGCCAAGACTTTCTCTGCAAAATAGCTCGCAAATGCCTCACAGCCGATATCCAATTCCCTCAAGTTTTGCCTGCCCAGGGCCTGGTGGTCCGACCATGGTACCGCAGTTGCAGTAATCCAGTCCACCATTACCCCAGCAGCGAAGATCAGGTCGAGCGTGTGACCGGGCCGATGCGTGGGGGCCATGATGACCTGAGAGAGTCCCATTGCCGCCATGGACGACATCAGGTCCGCAGCCCGGCTGGAGGTCGCGTCCTCAGCATGGACGTTGAAATCACCCATGACCAACAGCCGAGGGTGCTCCAACGCCCAGCCTGATACGGCCACCAGCAGGGACGGCAGGCTATTGGCCGGTGCGCTAGGTGGTCGGGACACCACCCAAATCGCCAGACTCTCCTCAGCCTCCAGCATCGCCCCGACACACTCTATGCCCGCGATCTCCACAGCCGGGAGTGCCCTGAAGGAGTAAACCTCTCGAATGAACATAGCCACTCCTCCCCCCCGCCCCTTCGTCCGCGATGGTGGAGGACCGAGAAGCCAGGTGGAGCAAGCTGGGCCAGGGCTACGGTTTCCCCCTCCCTGACCCAGGTCTCGGTCACGCATACCAGGTCAGTTTGTTGGTCCATCACAAAGTCCCGAAGGACAGCAGCTTTGTTATTAATCGACCTGGCACTGCAAAACACCAATGACAGAGAGGGGTACTCCATCACAGCCCCACTGCCAGTTACCCTTGGGATGGGTCTCAGGCTATGGGTCTCAGTGGCATACTTATCCCGTCATAGGATGACTTGGAGCCGAGTTAAAAAGGCACCACATCACAAGTGGTGTTCCTACACAGTCATTGCACATGGCCGGATGTCTGAATGCGGGGGAATGCACACAGAACGGATTTGGCAGTCTGAACCTGCAGATTCGTTCTGCCGCTAGGGAGTTTAAAAAAAAATTGCTTATATGCATTCAGTGGCTGAGATACTGCAATAATGTGGATGCTTGACCATGGGATGTCTGTGTGGGTAACCCACAGCAGGGTGTGCTGGGTGGCCTGTATGCCCCACAACACTTTAAACCGGTTAAATTAGAGGTGGCACCATATCACGCCAAGCCACCAGTGTGACCACAGTCAATGTCTCCTTAAAGATAGCCACCACTCCACTACCTGCAATTAACAGGTAAGTCTTTCTTGGCATGGAACCTAATGCTGAGGCAAAGGTCACCTGCTGAATTTTTGCAGGTGTTAAAGGCTTGTGCCTTAGTTTGCCTTTGTGTTCCTCATGTCACTTCATTTGTCATGATGAGTTCGTCATACAACAATTGCCCAAAATCACACACGCAGTAAGGTGGGATGCTAAATGGATGGTAGCCAGTCAGTTCAGACACCAGAGACACAGTTAAAACTGCCACTCTGTTTTTCACACATGGACACCAATACCAGGAGAGTGGCTGAGAAGCACTTTTACTGGCACATGGGAATTCAGCCTAAATTCTCCCACACACACTTTCCCCATCATCTCTCATGATTACATATTCTCTGGCAACCTTTCCCTCTCTCCCTATCTGTTAATACAGCTTTTGAAGAACTAGCCTGACTTTTGAAGAACCATTTCCCTATTTGTACCACTAGGTGGCCCTTTGTGCTCTCCGATACATGCTGAGGGGTTTAGCAGGTGAATGTTTCTTATTGGTTTACTAGAGGCATGATGCCACCGTGCAGCCCTTTTAAAGAGAAAAGCTAGAAACAGAGCATAGAGCTTGGTACAGTAGCCCTGTTCAGAGGAAGTGGAAATCTGTGAACAGTCATTTCAATACAAACATGAGTGAGGTGAGTGGACAAAATGCTTTTATCTGGTGAGACGGTAGCAGGTAGCTGAAGAAAGAGAAGCAGAAAAGAACATGGAAAAAACCTGCAGCTCAGTTTGAATCAGACAGAAAATAAAAGAGGAACTGATTGTGAAGTGATTTAAGTTTCAAAAACAGGGACAACCCTAGAACAGCAGTGTTACTATAAAGATGGAACTTGATGGAGGTTTTCTGTGAAGATATAATGCATCTCATGCAAGCATTCAACCTAAAATTTACCAGGTTTTGAAATGAAGCAGATAACCTCTCACTGTGTGTTTTAATTCAAATACATGTGAGACCCTATTGTGAAGACTGGGAAGAGTTTGTGGGCATTCAAAGTCTGTGCTCTGTAGGTACAGAAATCCCAAATAATTTAGCTTCTAACAACTGTTAGGAAATATTATTCTTAATGATGGTTCTGTCAATGTGTATGTTATATTGAGGGTATGAAGAGAGCATCTCAGTATCTGTTTTGCATGCTTAAAAGCAAGTGGGGGAGTCAGCTGAACAAAAGTTAAACATAAGAAGTGTAAAAAAATATACCGTTTTTCTCCGTTATTTACTGAGTAGCTGTTGGTGCTGGAAAGATGACATCTGTATTTGTACGCATAAGGAAAAACTCCAGTAGCATGAAGCATAAAAGGACCTTTGTGTATTTAAAGAATATGAAAATGAAGCCAGAACATATTCAGGGAAATGTTCTTTTCCAGTGGCAAGCCAGTAATGTATTTCTTGGTCTAAAGTGTGTTCATTCAAATGCCATGCCAACTTCCCTCTTAGAGCTATATTTTTCCACTGTTTATTTTTGAAGGCTTCTTTCCTTTGAAATGGAAAACTATTTCTGGCAGACAATTTATGATTTCCCAGCATTGCAGGGTAAAACTGACATAAAGTTTGATTCTCTCTATAGCTATGGATGTATGCTGCATTTTACCAATAGTAAACATATTGCAAATAAAAAGGTAGGATAAAATCAAAGGTGCAGAGTCAATGCCTAAAAACTGCTGTGAATATCCTTCACTGTGGATAATCTCCCACCCGCTTGAACAGGTGTGTGTTTCAGAGATCTTTGAAAAGGCTAGATTTTAGGGAACAGCACTGCCCTCCAAGCAGGGAGGATTACTCATCCAGTGATTTTTACCTTGCTTATTGAATACATAGTTAAGGTATTTATTCTTCTGGAGCTTATTCACTTTCCAACTTGATGCTCACAGCTGAACAAACTGGTAAAGGTCAATGTTTTAATATACAAATTGGACTGTTTCCCAGTGTCCTAGTTAAATAGTATGGCTTATTTTATGTGGCCCCTATTCTTGTTCTTTTGTACTGCAGAACTTTTCAAAGGTTTCCTGGTTGTTGAAAACAATGGAAGGCTAATTGCCATTGTGTGTTTTCTTCCCTTTGCCAGATCAGTTTTGTGTCCTATTCTCTTTTCACTAGCTGTTCATACAAGCACCATCCACACTGCAGCAGTTTACATTTGGTTCCTCTCAGAGGAAATCTCCCTTCTCTTGAATTCAATATGGTAAAACTTCCCGTGTGCCAAAAATAGGAATAACTACAAAAAAATAAGAAAGCCACATCACTAAACCTATACTTCCTTCTTTGTATCTTTGGTTTTCAAGCAAGTTTTCCTCCCAGGCAAAGACACATCTGTACTATCCAACTCTGTCATATAGTGTGGAGTTAATTAATATATAATTCTTATATTATCTTATGGCTATCTTGAGAGATCATGTCACCAAGAATACAGCAGTCAAAGTTTTAATGAGTGCCTTTAACATAATAATAAAACCAAGTCTTGAGGTGATTGTTTTTTACTGAAGAAGAAAATGGGGGAGGGGGGAATCATAGAAAGAGTTTGGAGAAAGTCACTTATTTCTGCACTTGCAGTGTTTCCTGATAATTCAGTGAACTTTCTTCTAATCCCCCTCCCCCTGTTCTCTTACCTAAACAAAATCTGACATAGTGTAATGGAAAAGAGAGGCTCATATATGGCTATGAAAACAACTGTCCCAAAATAGACTTGGATATGCAATGAGGAAAGGTTGGCCCAGATGCTGTGATAGTTTTTATACTAAGAATGGTTAGACTCACAACTGAGTTAAATATTTTGATTTTGAAAGCTCTGGACCATCAAGAAATGTTGCTCTTCAAATCACATTTACTTGTGATTTCCTCATTCCACAGCTTCATGACATAGATAACATTTCTTATCCATTTATGTCCAGTTTATTTTAAAGTTACGTCCAGTTAAAGGATGAAGCTTTTTAAAAGTTTGTGTCAAAACTTAGTTATTTTAAAACTTCCATTGAATGTGTCTCTGGGGAAAAAATACGCAGGCCACAGTCTGACAGAGTTAAGCGTATGTGAGCCCCCTTGCCTTAAGTGTGCTTAATTCTGTAAAAGGTGTAAATAATCCTGAGGTAATTTTTTTTCTGATACGCAGTTTGGACAACTATATTGTAATCACCTGGGGCTTGCAATCACTCCTGTACAAGAAATAGTAAATAGAAAGGGCTGACCAAAACACAATATGGGTGAAGTGCCAAATTTAAGATCCTTGCATGTATAAAGTTGCAAAACAAAGGAACAGTAGCTGGGTCACAATGCTGAAGCAATTTGAACTGCTGCACCTGCTTACATTCTTACAACTATTGAGGATACAAAAACTTTCCTTGGCTGCCTAACTATTAAAAGGTCAGGGAGGCAAGTGCTCTCCCCCACTTGCAGTATGGGCTCAGCTAAACTACAAATTTAAACTTGTTACTTCCTACTAAGGCACTTTGCAAGATATAATTTTGTAAGGAAAGATTTGGGGCTGTCTCATGGGGGTGAGGAGGACTGCTATCTCTGTATTGGAGGAGTGCTGCCTCCTTCCTCTTTCCAGCTACTCCTATCACCTTGGATACTCCCACCAAAAGCTCTAGCCCTATTCCACTGGGAGAAATAATTCCAATCAGACGCAACAGATTAATAAAATCTGCATGATCAGAGACAAGATATCTCTGTAGATCAGATGCTGCTGAGGATGGTGCAAGGCCACACACCATTCTTGTACACTGCCAGAGGTTTTTGGCTGGTCACTGTTGGAAGCAGGATGCTGGGTTACACTGATACTAAGTGCACAAGACAGGACTGGGGTCCGAGCTTTGGAACTGAACCACCACTTTGACCCCATGGTAGGTATGCCATTCTCTTCTGCCCCATCCGCACTTCCAATGTATGCAGAGGAGGAAGACTTGCAAACAAATCCTGAACATGCCACTTCTTAACACAAAGCATGCTTAACTTACATTTGGAACCTGCTGCGCTGTGGATGATTATTTCTTTAGTGGCCTTTCCATGTCAGCTGAAACCTCTTTAATTCTGGGAGTGCTTTTTAGTTAAATGTTGTCCCTAGTGTGCGTACGTTTTAATGGCTGCTATTTATCTTACACAGTTTGAATGGATTTTAATATTGTAAGTTGCCTTGAATACTTATTTTTCAATAGGCAAATGTTCTAGAAAATAAAACACATGGAGTTCTCTATTGGAAGGGATGGTGATAGATGCGGAAAAAGGTCTTTCAGCATCTGTCAACAACAATTTGCTGAATGGTAGCTCGATGTTCAGAGATATTATACCTCTGATTACCAGATGTCAGATAAACAGCTGGGGAAGGTCATAACTACAAACAGACCTTGGAAATTTTATTGAGTCATCAGTTTGGTTTTTGTTAGATCCTCCAATTAATTTTTCTTCCAGATCCACCCCAAAGTGTTTTTCTCTTTAATTAATTTGTCCTCCCCAATTCCTGTCTATCACTTTCTCTCCCTGCATCCACTTTCCCATTTGTTTTTAAAAAACCCAAAAGGGTGTTGTATTTTTGCACTCCGCAGCACAAAATTGAAGGACAAATTATTTAAAAATTGTGGTGGTAATTTGTTATATAAATATTCAAACCTGTGATGAAACACAGAGAGTTGGGAAAGTCTGAAGTTACCTCTCCCTCTTCTTTTACATGGTTGAAGAGCAGAACATATTTTCAGTGTCTACCCACAACATTTTTATCCAGTACTTCCTCAGAGGTGTACATGTTCTTCCTTCTCCTTTGCATGTTCACAACAAACATGTGAGGTAGATTCACATAAGAAAATGTGATTTGCTCAAGGTAACCCAACACTTTTTACCTCATTTTGGGAACTTGATCTGGATTTCCCAAACCTCAGCCCAAAATGCTAATGACTCTACTACAAGAAAAAACAACCCTGGGAAACTAAAGTATGGTGCTGAACAGTAATCTCTTCTGGTACTCAATTGATTACTCTCATTTCCTAATGATTTTAACATCTGGTTCTAAAAATACACATGCCAATTTGAATATAAGTAACTACATAAGAAAGACTATATTTTAATCTTGCTCAAGATTTTTACTGTTTTAACTCCGCTTTATGAAAATTGATGGAAGCTTTGCTATAGACATTAGTAGGAACATCACTTCATCTCCTAGTCAATGAAGAACTTTGTGATCTGACATGCTGTCAGAGAATCTAGCAAACACAAGGCCATGGGACCCAAGTAGATATTGACTATATGGATAGCCATGAAGCCTTTGTTCCAATTGTTAATAAATGTTTGAAAATGTAGTAATTAAAAATCTGAGAACTGAAACTCCATTTAATATATTTTCCCTTAAATCACTTTTTAAAATACATTACTAATTACAGCTTTGTCCTCATTTGCCAGTGCATCTTGCATCCAGTACTAGTAACCCATTTACTATATATATATATATGTGTGTGTGTGTGTGTATAAAGTGGATTTACATACAATCCATTGTCACTGTACACATGATTTTTCTTTGTATATACATTCAGTAATTCTTAAACTACATCCAATGCATATAAAGCTAAACACACAATATAAACCTTACATTTATACATGCAGTGGTCCCTGGTTTAATTTTTAAAGTGAACACATACTGGCTCTTTCTTACAAACAGTTTTATACAACTTACATGCAGGATATATGTGTGTTCATTCTGATGTGTGTACCTGGGGGTGGCAAGTCTCCTGATAAGGCAGGAGATCTCCCGGCATTTCCCAACATTGCCCACCAGTGCCTCAAAGCTTTACAGATTAAAAAATGGGGAGAAATGCTGTGAGTGTGCTGATATCATGCTAGTGTGTGCCATCACTTTCTGCAAAAACTGGCAGTGATGTCATGATATCAGCGCTACCTTCGATGCCATGATGTCACTTCTGGTTTTTCTCCAGAAATGGTCAATGCACCTGTCTCTACTCTCAAATCCTCATGGAGGTGTCAGGCAGCAGCTACTGTCTGCTCAGGAAAGCTTTATTGTTAAGACAATTTAAGAACACAGCTCCTGGTTTTCTATGTCAGAAGTATGCTTACTGCTTTCTTTATTGCTATGCATGCAATCAATTTCATGGCAAAAAGGGCCATAAACTGACACAAACATGTTATGGCTGAGAGATCCTCCCCAGACCTTTCTGGAATTTCAGAAACCTGGTTCTTCCCAATTCCCTGAGAAAGGAGGAAGAGAGAGAGAAAATAGAGGAGGGATTTTATGTGAAGGAGCACTTAATGTCTCTGCTCTAAAAGATTATTGATCTGTCCATCTCATGATAGCCTTCAGCTACAATTTTTACTAAATTCATAGGGTTGCTGAAGGCAATAATGGATGTCTGTGCTACAATTTGGGGGGGGGGATGGCGCACACAAGCCTGGGAAACAGCTGGAGGGTTGAGGTGGGGAAATTGGAGGGCAGCAATGTGAGCTTCATTGCAACATAGCTGATGTAATTTTTTTTTTTCCTGCCACTGATCAGGCAAACTAGACGGCTGGTGGAAGACTTCCTGCCATAGCAGGAAGCCTAACAACTTCCACACACATGAAGTTGCCTTATATTGAATTGGACCGTTGGTCCACCATGATCTGTATTGTCTACTCAGACTGACAGCAGCTCTCCAGGGTCTCAGGGAGAGGTCTTACACATCACCTGGTCCTTTTAACCGGAGATGCCGGGAATTTAACCTGGGATCTTCTGTGTACAAAGCAAAGGTTCTTCCACCAAATCACATCCCCGCCCCACAATACAAAAGAGGGGACCCTGCTGACTAAATGGAGTCAAGAGAAAGTAGCACATGCTTCCTAAAGTGAAATAGTTTTGCAATCATGTTGTTGTTGTTGTTGTTCAGTTGCACAGTCGAGTCTGACTCTTCGCGACCCCATGGACCATCTCCCGCCAGGCCATCCTGTCTTGCGCCTTCCTCTGAAGTTGGCTCAATTTCATGTTCATTGCATCGATGACACTGTCCAACCATCTCATCCTTTGCCATCCCCGTCTTCTTTGACCTTCAATCTTTCCCAGCATCAGGGTCTTCTCCAGTGAGTGCTCCCTTCTCATTTGGTGGCCAAAGTATTTGAGCTTCAGTTTCATTATCTGGCCTTCCAGGGAACAGTCAGGGTTGATTTATTTTAGGATTGACTGATTTGATCTTTTTGCATATTATCATATGATAATTCAAATCCCAGGAGGGACTGTGACTGAGATGGCTGAAATACTTGCTCAGGGAGGTGATTCCCATTGCACACATCAGCTGCCCAGTTCTACACAGCAAGGGATTTACAGCTATAATTAGGAAGAACAAGATATTTATGCAACTAGATGGGGGAAGAATTCCTTGGCTGGCATAAGGTGGGTGTGAGGGAAAAGGAAGGTGAAGAAAGATCAGTTAATAATATGAACTGACATCCCTTTATTAGACCTGTCACTTAAAAGAGGAGAGCAAAGTACGTCTCAAATTTATCACTTTATCCATGCTCCTCTTTGGGTCAGGTAAGAATAAAGATTTGTATCCCTTCAAAGTTAGGCTGGTGAGACTGATAGAATATGTTTAATAAAAAAGCATCTCATTAAAAAAAATTACCAAAACCCCAAAAACCCAAGAGCAACTTCAGCAAATTCCACATCATTGTACTATGTTTTCTCTTTACTAAGATTTTGCCCTGACTGTGAAAAACTTACAGAAATTGTATTTGGGGTGCAATGCCACAAACCAAATACCAGTGTATTAGGGCAGTAAAATGTCATCACCAAGATATCTGTACTTGTGGTCTTGTGGTCCCCAAGATATCTGTACTTGTGGAGCCAGTTTGGTGTGAGAGCCAGTTTGGTGTAGTGGTTAAGTGCGCGGACTCCACTCTGGGAGAACCGGGTTTGATTCCCCACTCCTCCACTTGCACCTGCTGATGTGACCTTGGGTCAGTCACAAGCTCTGGCACAGCTATCCTTGAAAAAGAACAGTTTCTGTCAAGAGGCCTCCCAGGGTGTCTGTTGTGGGGAGGGGAAGGGAAAGGGAAAGGAGTTTGTAAGTCGCTCTGAGACACCTTTGGGTAGTGAATGGTGGGGTATAAATCTAATTTCTTCTTCTTCTTCTTCATTGTGTTTTAAAACACCCCGATCCTATTTCAAACACCCAGAACTTAACTAAACACTTTGACATGAGGTAGAATGTTTGTGGTGGGTAGATTCTGCCCTCTCCCTCTGTGCACTGAGCAATTTAAACCAGTTCTTTTCCTTTATAAAGTGGGTTTCTGAGATTGTTCTATGCCCCTGATGCTTCTTCATTTACAGAAAAAGAGCTGTAAGAGGTAAGCCACTAAACTTTGGAGTCATTATGTTGGAGTCATTGTTTTCTGATGTGCAGATGACAATATCCTAAAATGACAAAGTTGTCAAGGCACTTCTGTGTGCATAGTGCAAAAAAGAGAGAGAAGGCAACTGGAGTAGAATTTTTCCTCTAATTGTTTGCATAAGGCAAAATCACAGTATCTGAGAGGCTTCAAACATATTGTAATACCTTCTGTAGCTTTTCTCCTCCTCTTTAAAAGTGATGCAGAGACTGAGCCAATGTTCACACTTGAAATGCAGAATTATTCTGTAAACATACCTACTCCCTTCACTGCAATATTTCAATGCTCAGGGGAAAGAGAGGAAAGCTATCACATTGAAGTATGCTTTGCACCTCTCTTCTTACCCTTGTGTTGAGTCAAGGTGGGATTACTTAAATTGCATCTACAACATGGACATCAACACTTGATTAGGTAGTTCAGTGTTTCAAAGCTAATAGTGCTCTACACATTTGTTTTGCAGTCCCCTCTCTTCTTGGAAAATGACTGCAGGGTTCAAGGTAAAATCTGAAGTTGAAATGTAGAATTATGCTCTACACATGTATACCAAATTTCACTGAGGTATGCTAATATTCAGCCACAAATTGTTCAACCATTACAAACAAACTTACAAAGAATTGCCATAATGGCTACATTACACCATTTATTCACCTTAAATCACTCATACTTTCATTTAGCCAGTTATTGAGTAAAATGTCACAGTAAGATCTGCTACACAGAGCCAAAAGCTGTTATGCTTTCCCCACTTTCCAGTACATTTTCCAGGAATTTCCCCTATGCATTTTCAATGTTATTTGTGCATCAATAAGTCTACATTATACAAATATTATACTATAAATGTGGTACATTGTACATATAAATACATCAATTTGAATTGATTCATTTAGTTTATGAATTTTTCTGTAACATATTTTTGTACAAAACAGAAATAAAAGGAGCAGACCAAAAACTGTTCACAACGACAATATTCAGAAATGAAAAAGTCTTATGCATCCCTCCTTAGAGACCTGATCATGTGAATAGTCAACAGTGAATTCACATGACCATTGAGATCCACTTAACATTTCTGTTTCCTGCTGTGCATGGAGGAGAACAGGTCTGCCATATGCCCACTGGCACTCCAGTGGACAGCAGGTGAAAGGGGGGAAAAACCTGTTGGTGATGGTATGATATCACATCTAGTTTTTTCCTGAAAGTGATGTCACGCCTCTCTAGATATCACCAGAAACTCTATGGTAAACCATAGCATTTTTGGTGATTCCTAGAGAGGCGTGACATCACTTCCAGGTTTTCCAGGAAATAGCATCACTCTTTCACTGACAGCTGCCCCTCCATATCACTGCCTCTCTGTTTTCGTGCTGGTTGCCAGGCTACAGGAGAAAGAGTGCGGCCTCCATTTGTTGTGAATAGTATATAATTATTTCTTAGGAATACTTATATCTCTGGCCAGCTCATTCTACCCATAAGGCAACTATTGCTATAAAAAGATAGGCATGCATGCCCAAACACAAATGCCTTTGCTTAAAAAGGGGAGTGTTTGATCTGTATAGATAACACTATTATAATTGTGACGAGGAACAAAAATAATCATAACAAATGTTCTGAATATAAACTGTTTTAATTTTTTGAACATGTAAATATCAACTAATTTTGGATTTAAGTTTTTGACTCTCTGCAATGAACACTCAGAGCTGACTTAGAGTCTGCTTTGCCATAGGAAATAGTTCTTAAAAAAAAACAAAAAAACTCCTCATCTGCAAATCAGTAGGTACAGTTTACTAAAAAACTACACTTCCCAGAGTTCTTGTCAACAAACTCTGGACATGCCCCAAACCATTCACTGCAGGGAGTAGAGATCAGGTTAGAAGCCAGCCATGCTCCTCTTAGATAACATTTCCCACACTTCTACCTTGTAGTGAGAGGGGGAAGAAAGGGAGCTGGCGAGAATCCATTATGAGCCAGTAAAGAATTGGGAGGGATGGTTTGGGGGCAAGTTTGGCCTGTAATAGTTGATAACCTTGGGGGATGCTGAAGAGAGTTTCTTTCTGAACACCTACCCTATACGTGAGCTTCTCTATCACTATTTTATGATAGTGTACAAAAATTCTGTTGCCAATATGCTAAAGGCGCTAAGGTTCTTTGACTTGTGTGGCTAGCCAATAAATCACACAGTGAAAACAATCATCCAGGCAGTAAAGAGTAATAACAATTATTTATTCGAATAAGGAACATCCTACAGCTTAATTCAGCCTGGATGCTCAACAAGCAAATGCAGTAAGCAGACTTATATACTCTTCTTGCTCCTCCTCACTTTACATCATCACTGACATCATGTAGACATGCTCAGTTCAGTTTTCTTTGTCTGGTCAGTCATCAATCACATATTTGGCACACAGGATGTTAGTTGGCTGAGTTTTTCACTTCTACAATACAGGTGTAGCTCATTATTTCTAATTTACTTTGTTTACTCCTTTGGCACTGCTCCCAGACTTCTGTTACCTCTGACTGAACTTTTCAGGCTGGGTTCTTTCTCAGTATTAAATTCTCAGCTCAGTTACCACTATTGTTCTTCTTTCACATTAATACTTGCATATAAACAAATCTTAAAGCATTTATAAACTTATTCTCACTCAAAATATGAAAACATATCATTACAATGACATTCTAAAGCATTAAACTCTCTACATTAATTCTTTTAGTATTTCAAAATACTTTGTGGAATGAAGCTTCTTATAGACACATTGATTTACACATTATTATTCATTTTGGTTCATCAGGAAATTTTACAAAATATTTCTGTACATTTCTGAAGCTGCTTATGTTAATATTAAAGCTTATAATTTGTAAAGCACATAGTTTAGTTCAGCCTGTAGGAGACACTTCTACAATACAAATTCTGTACCTCTCAATTGACCCTATTTAATTGGTGCCAAGAGTCATGATTTAATACCCACCTGTGCTTTTCTAATTGACAGATTGGTTATGCCAATAAAGGTTTTCTGTTCAATTGAAGCATTAATCTCTTTACATGAATTCTTTTATTTTCTTTTATTTCTTTTATGTTTTTAGATTTATACCCTTTCTACAACAAGTTTATAATTAATAGAGAATATTTGCTTTTTATACATACCTTATACATTAACTTGTCTTAAACATAACATGAAATTCTAAAAAACACAAAGGGATTTCTTCTGTTACAATACATAATAACATTATTTTATTCTAATTAGACTCTTCCCTTTGAAGTAAGAGAAGGAACAATTGGCAATGATACAAGCTTTCCCAATTAGCATTACTAGCAAACAAAACTTTCTGTTATTCCAGTTGAAAATGCAGAGTCTTTCTTCTCTATGATTCAACATCCCTAGCTTAAAGAATAACATAGCTTGGGTTTAAGTATAGGCTTTCATTGTCAGTTTATAGACATTCAAATTTGCTATATCTTAAATATTGTATATGTTAGACATGATCTGTGTCTCTCATTTAAGCTTTCATTGAGAGTTGCTTTCCACAAAGCAAAAAAACGCTTTAAACTTTTAACCTGGCTGGCTAATTGTGTCAGGTCAACTTGACTGAAGTTGGCAAAAAAACTTTAAGGGAGGAATACACCTGGAGTTCAAAGAACACAACTCCCTATTCCTTTGAAACAACAGGATGGCAGCTCTTAATTGGAAGTTGGTAAAGAATTAAAACAAGGGCTAGAAAAACATGTCAACTAAAATGATTGAAATCATTTGGTGTTATACAACACAGTCTAGTGTTCTAAAACAGGATGTTAATCCTCCAGGAGAAACCCGAAGAATTTTATCCCATAGGTTTCTTTAAAGCAGCAATAATCAATAAAAAAACCATTTGAACCCAAGCAACCTCTACAACTCTATGCAAGAATTTATTGGCACAACTCTATCACTGTGACATCCCATGGATAAGATAAGAAATATTGAGTTAATACAAATTAATATACAATATTGTCATATATTTCCCCACTAATCAAAGGAGGACCAGGAAGTTATTGGCATTGTTTTTAAAGATGATTAAAAGGTGGAAATGATACCTTATACTGAAATTGTGTGCTAAGAAATGTAATTTACCCGGAAAAGTTATCCAGAACCTCTTATTGCTGTGCCATCCTGAACAGATTTTATATCCATCTCAGCCCATTGACTTCAACGGAATTAGGAAGGTGTAACTGTGCTCAGGATAATGCTGTTTGCCATCTAACCTTCTTTGAAAAAGGCACTCATTCCCCCAGAGTCCCACAGCTCCATAGAACATAATGAATACCCCCTATTTTAGAACACCGGGGATATGTAATATATTTTATTTTTGACATCTAATGAAACCTACATGGTAACATAATGTTGCTTGCAAACTGTAAGCTAGGGAACACTGACCTAGATGTTTAAAAAAATACAGTCCATTTGTTCTTTTATGTTCACTTATAGTCAGTGTCTCTAACCATAGTCATTAAACCCAGAGAAGACAAAGAAGATGAATGTATCCAAACCTGTTACTGAGGTAGATTGCTTTACAAGATGTGATTAAATGCTGTCTAAAATCCAGTGTTGTTATCCCGTAGATTAACTTATTTTGCACAACATAATGGGCCTCTGCAGGCTGAAAGTGAAATTCTGCCTTGTGTTTTAAGATATTCTGTGTGTGAAGGTTTATTTTCTCCAATGAGGAAAGTGCAACAGTTTGAAATGACCTGCATAATAGTCAAGGATAGGCAAGGAGTATGAAAAGATCACTTCACTTGGCTTACTTTTCTTCTGTCATTTTAGTTTACTTTTGCACCTAGAATTTTATTTTGTACACTAAAATTGCCAACTTTTGAATTTTAAAAGGCTATGGGCAGAGTGAGAGGAGCAGGGCACTTAGAGCTGAGCTCAAGATGGAGCTGATCAGTACTTGCAATCCAAGATGTCTTTTTTCATTTGGGGGGTGACTGACTAAGGACAGTCCCTATTCGTAGAGCAACTGATCTGCATAAAAATGTTGCAAATGCAATCCCTGGCACCTTCAGCATTAAAAACACCGCCACCAAAAACGATTCGATAAGACTCTGGAGATCTGCTCCCCATAACACCAATCTAGATGGACTAAGGGTCCAAAAGAATAAAGAAATTTAATACAATTATGGCTGGCTCTCTGTTACATTCATGGCTGGAGGAGGATGTGCTGAAGGGAGAATCTTTTTTTTACATGATCAGTTGGGGGGTGATTCACAACAATATTCAGAAACCTGCTTTTGATTGCAAATATCACAGTATCAAATTATTTATTACTTAATTTTAATAACCAGATATCAGTTAAGATGTTCTAATGTGTTTGGCCCTCTCAGTTTTCTGAAATGGTCATCTTGAAGGGAACTGGAACACACACACACACACATACACACAAACACACTCACTCAGCTAAGATTACTCTGGGCATCAGTACACTAATCTCGGCTAAGGCCCAGACTAAAGACATTGTAGCAGAATGTGTCTCAATATAAACATGCAGACAATGCTTAAGATGAACCTGTGATATAGCAACTCTTCCCCAAAATCTGCTTTAATGTTATAGAGCCAAAGTACATGTAGATTATGGGTCTTGGTTGACTCATATTTTCTGGAGTGTTTGGTGCTTGCTATGATGACAATTTGTAGAGCACTATGCAGAGTACCTGGCACATCATCAAAAGACAGGTCCCCACACCCAAGTGGTAACACTGTAAATTTAATTTGGAGAGGGGAGGAAAAGAGTAGGGAGAAAGATACAAAGGTGACAAGTGGTGAACGTGTACCTTTTTAAAATTTGGAAAGATTTTCCTTCTGTTCTTATATTTTTTGACCAGTGGCACTTGCCACATTTTCTTTTACTTTCTTTGACAACCATGCACAGTAACTCCCCCCCACCCTCACCAGTAAAGGGGCAGAGGAAGGTCTTCATCAGCAAGGAGAAACCTCAGAGGGAATGTAAGGAAGTAATGACAGGCAGGGTCAATGGATTCTTATATAAGCCACCAACCAGTCATGGATTCAGAAGGTCAACACAGGCCTCTGCACTGGCTGGTGAACTAGCCTGCTGGGGCCTCAGCTAGGTGAGTGGGTGTACTTTGGAGAGGCTAATAGGGCTGCTGTAGCTTTTGATTTCTTCATGAAGAACAGTACCTTTCTGCTTGGGCAAAAGTCTTGCTCTTGCTTCAGCTACTTTCTGGGGGAGCTGAGGAGAAGAAATGTGGGCCTTGTTTTGTTGTTCTGTAGAATCAGGTGCTTTTGCTGGCTGTCAATCTTACCGGCTCACTCAGTGTTGTATACTAACTAGGGCCGCACACACGGTT
>NW_015175381.1:493397-496407 GCF_001447785.1 Gekko japonicus | reverse complement strand
GGGCCCGGATTCCCCGGCGTCGGGTAACGGGCCTCCGGGGCGGGGGGAATTCCGCCCTACCGGGGGGGTTGGCAACCCTAGTATGTGTCAGGGTGTGGCCTATACTGGCATTTAAGCGGGCTCCCAGGGCCGGCTTCTTGTCTCAGTTTCCTCCTGCCTTTAATAAAATATGAGCTGATTCACTAACATTGCATCTGGACCCAGTACTTAACACTCAGCCTGTGTAACAATTTAGCATTGGCTTATTAAGCCAGCCAGTGCATTTACTATATATTTGCAGAGGGTGAAGTTGGCATATAAAAGCACAACCTGAAACAATATGCCGTTTTATTATCACTTTTAGATTTATTTTGTGGATTAGTAGTGTGGGATCCTATCAGTTCTAATGGGCACTAGGAGCTCCTGTCTGAGATGAAACACCAGTACAGTTCTAACTTTTTAAAAATCATTGAGGACTAGGGGCAAGAGGTTAGAGAAACTCCCACATTCTATGGGTCAAGGCAGCAAACAGCCCTTCATCCCGATCTACTGTATAAAATGCTTTGTAGCAAATGGGTTAGAGAGCAACATCTTTGACCATCTTGCCCTGTTAAGGGTGTAAAGGTACTCCACCTGGAGGAGTGTACTGGTAGTGCTAAAGCTGCTTCATAGAATCCAGAGAGCTCTTAAATGAAATACCATCTGCAAGTGATTCATTAATGGAATAAGACATATAGTGGACATATCATGTATTTTCCTAAGGTAGCAAAAAGGCTGAAGTTAGCCAGATGAGGAAAGGTTAAAGCGCTTAGGGCTCTTTAGCTTGGAGAAAAGACGACTGAGGGGTGACATGATCGAGGTTTATAAGATTATGCATGGGAAAGAGCAGGTAGAGAAAGAGGTACTTTTCTCCCTTTCTCACAATACAAGAACTCGTGGGCACTCCATGAAACTGCAGAGCGGTCGGGTTAGAACGGATAAAAGGAAGTACTTCTTCACCCAAAGAGTGATTAACACATGGAATTCACTGCCACAGAAAGTGGTGGCGGCTACAAGCATGGACGGCTTCAAAAGGGAATTAGATAAGCATATGGAGCAGAGGTCCATCAGTGGCTATTAGCCACAAGGTATAGATAGGGGCTCTGGGGCAAGTGATGCTCTGTCTTCTTGGTGCTTGGGGGGGTCAACAGTGGGAGGGCTTCTAATGTCCTGGCCCCACTGCTGGACCTCCTGATGGCACTGGTATTTCTGGCCCCTGTGTGACACAGAGTGTTGGACTGGATGGGCCTTTGGCCTGATCCAACATTGGCGTCTCTTATGTTCTCTAATATGTTCTTATCTACTGTAGTCTGGTGCTGCTTCAGAGCCTCTCCTAAAGTTCCTCAGACTTCCTGAAGCCCACACCAACTTCAGTAGGTGTCATTTGACACTCTACAAATAAAATTGATAGAATTGTCTTATCATTTTGTTCCTGATATGTATAAAAGAATAATGAAGCAGGCAATGAAATTCAAGGTATGTGCTAATCAAGATCAAAGGAGAAAGCTGGAGTATCTGAATCAATCTGGTATTTCCTCACATTTTATACAGGACAAAAACTCCAGCAACTCCGAATGGTATACCTTGGCAATCACAATGTTCTTGCAGAGGTAATTTCGTTTCCTTTAAAGTACAGTAACTCTCAGTTGGTTTGGTTTGGCTGAAACCCTGTACGGAGCCAAAAAGTAACCTTATTCTGACTTGGATTTGCATCTTCAATATTTTTAGCTTTCCCAAGATCCATTTCAATGTGCCCCTGAATAAGACAAGCCAAATTCTCTGTGCAATTAGGGCCTTTTTATATCTATAGCAACATGAGACAGATTTAAAGCCAATGGTAGATTTCCCTTACATAAGGCTTTTCTGGTGCCTTCAGGCCTGCAGTATAACCATAGCTTTTAGCAGCCTTCAGCATAAGAAGAGTTGCCAAAGGAGAAGTGAGTATGGCTGACGTACACTGGTTTTTCTGCAGTACTTGATGGATGGCAATAATCCATCTGAGCTCACTGCAGCTCAGTGAAGCCCTGAGGCAAATAAGATGTTCTTTTGGCTGCACTGGCAGTCAAGCACGAACAAACATGGCATCCAGCCAGTTTTTCACTCCCACCCCCAAGCTTCCGTACATCTTGAATGGCAGACCCTACAGGTATATGAAAAACGACCATGTATAATGACCATTTCAAAGTTAATGTCTATTGATGTGGCAGGCTACTTGCCACATGCAAATGTTATCTTCCAAAAGTGATTGCTTTTGAACGTCTAGGGTAAATCATAAAAGAAATCTGTTGATATTGCACAAATGCAAAAAAAGTGTGTGTGTGGGGGACTTCCTTGTGAAAGGAACTTGGTAATGTAATCATTCTTGGAAGCAGAAAAGCCTGTTTTAATAACGGCAGGATCAATATGTTCAGATATGAAGCCACTCATTGGGGGCAAGCTTAATAATTGTGCTGTCCCTTGAAGGCAGTCTCTAACTACATTGCAACTGGATGTGCTTCCTGGGAAATTATATCATCCTTTAATCTCTTCTCATTCTTCCCTGTTTGCCAGCAAACTCAAAGTGCCACTATTTTCAAACAGGCTCCTTGGGTGGCTCCTTCCTTTCTTCTCCATACTCCTTAGGTATGCTGTGTGTGTCTCAGCTGCCTCCATGTGTTCATTCCTACCAATGTGGCTTTTGCCCCTTCCCCTTCACTTAAACATCTCTTATCAGATTCCTGCAGACAAAAGGAGTTACAAGGGCGATAACACACACTGGCACTGATTGCATACACCTACTAGGGAACTGCTTTGGGAAATAAAAACCAAATCTCCTCTGTCCTTTAATATAACAAATCTTATTGCTAAACAAAATGATGGTTTCTGAAAATTCACAGAACTGGCATCTCTCTATCTGCTTTTAAAAGCTGCATGAGGTAAGAATAGTGAGGGGTGGGAATGGTTCAGTAGATAATCAAACTGACAGGGGCACCTGATAACCAGAAGAGTTAGT
>NW_015175381.1:485064-493258 GCF_001447785.1 Gekko japonicus | reverse complement strand
GGGGAGTAAACACAGGCCAGCCGAACTGCGCATGTCGGAGCATGCGCAGTTCGGCTGGGAGCCCGGGATGCGCTGGCGCAAGGACGCGCCGGCGATCAGACTTCCGGGTGGAGGCGCACCAAGGAGATGAACCACCTCGGTAGGTGGTTCAACTTGATGCGCCTTATCGCATGGATGGGACAGTTCGGGGACGGAAGCACCACGCTTCCCAGATGTTGTGGTGTGATCACGGCCGTTTGAACCGCCCCCGAACTGTCCTGCTGCCGGCCCAAATTCCCTCGTGTGAACGGGATCTTTGTTTTTTAGTAGCCATTCCCAGCTGTGGCTGTGGGGAACATGAGTTGGGTTTGGGGTACCCATTTCTTGATGTAAATCAACACATAAGGGAACTGGGACTCAACCCTTAAACACAAAAGTCTGGTTTGGCCCCCAGTCTCCCTGTCTTCTGGTATCAGAGCCAGGCTGGAAGAAAAATGTTGAAATCAGCTAATTGTTGGAGTCAGCTAATTGTAGTAAGGTAAGGTTGGGAGCAGTGTTTGATTTCAATTGTCCATCAGGTTTTGTTTAAAAATAGATCCCTACCCTTGCTCTATTCTGCCTTTGTTGACTGCCAATATTTTCTCAGACTCCTTTTATCTGACAGATTCCCTAATACCACCCTTGCTGTTGCAAGATTTTTTCCATTGGTTTAAGGTTGTGTCCAGATGATGCTACTTAATAGATGGGTTTTTGATTGCTCAAGTTTTTTAGTCAAAGAGATTTAATCCGATCAAAGTAAACTTGGCAGGGAGGGCGAAATATAAATCAAATGAATAAATAATAATAAATAAATAATAATATTTTCTCAGGCTTCTCCGACAATGTCCTTTCCTAGTTTTCTTCTTCGTTCTTTGTGTCTCCTCCACTGTATAGCTACATCATGCACTTAGCTCTCTGATTCCCTAGGAGTCCTCTGGGTCTGTTTCATGGATTAACTTCCCATTTAACATGGGTATTATTCTAAAAATGACTTATCTGTTGCTAATTAGAGCAAGCCCAAAACATTACAATGTTCCCTGCTCCTCCACTGAACACACCACTTTCCTGCAGAGTCTTTCTCAGCTTGCCACTGCTTTGGCAACGTCATTCAAGCTCACTCATTATTGTGGAGCATGGTAATGTTTTGCTTCCATGTGCACTGTGAACATGTTCCTCTGTGCACTGTGCTTCTTTGTCAAGAAGAACACATCACACAGCAAGTCAGATATAGGACAGCACTTTTGAACAAGCTGGAACTTAACCTAGATGACAGATCCAGTTGGTTAGCCGTGTTGGTCTGAAGCAGTACAACAAATTTAGAGTCTAATTAGACCCTAAATTTGTTTAACCTAGATGAGGCAGAGGTGATGTTGGGTGTTGCTAAAGATGATTTTCTAGAAAGGAACTGTTCCCTTAGTCACCAGACTAGAGGCAAACAGAGCGTATGAATCCATTATTAGTTATTCTAATTAATGTTCTGGAATATTCCAGGGTGGAATGTTTGTGAATGTGGTTTTGATGCCACTGTCATATTCGCTGCCAGCCGCCTTGTGCCCCTCATGAGAAAGTCAGGATGTAAATATTTTCAGTTGAGAATAAGAATACATTCTCTCTCTCTCGCTCTCGCTCTCGCTCTCGCTCTCTCTCATTCTCTGTGTGTGTGTGTTCTAGGAGCACAACAACTTGCAATGTTATGCACCCCTGAAATTTGGCTAGTGGCAAGGGCTAATTTACCCCTCCCAACAGAGATGAACTAGGAATGCTCCCGTGGGTGTTTATTTATTAAGATATCTTTCCATAATAAAATAAGACATCATTAAATCCCCTTCCCCAAGAAAATGTGTGTACCTCAAATCCCATTAAAAGCCCTTGGAAATAAAACAGCCTTACTGTACCCTCCTGAGTTCCCAAGAGAGCCAATTCCACAGACTGGAGGCCCCTGTAGTAGAGGAATGGGTTCTGATAGATGCCAGATGAGTGGGGGGAGGATGATGAGGCAGACAGAAGGTGGCAGTGAGAGCCCCTACAGAGATTCCCCCATGTGGGAGTCATCCTTGATTACTTGTAGTAAGAGAAGGGGCAGAACTACTGCCAGTCTGAATGAGGAACAGAATTCAAGGCATGGGCTTCTGGACTTTGATTACTATGCTTGCCATGTTTAAACAAAAACAAGTACTGACATCATTAAATATCTGTATATAGAAATAGTAGACAATAGGACTGACAGTTTTACAAGGTTGGTCATTTAAAAAATGAGTTCTGTTTTCTAATTCAACTGTGATAACAGGCTATATATCCACTTATAATAATGGGAAGACTTAACTAGTTTCCAACTTTTAGAGGAAATAAAGGAAAGGTGAACTTTTAAGGGCTTTGCAGTACCAAATTTATATATCCTTGCAGTCACTTTCAAGATAAATGCAGACATATGGGAAATATTTCTGCTAACTATATCCTTCAAGAAATAACCACCAAACAATATGTTTACTGCAAAATATGTCAAATGTACAAAATATTGACTAGCTTACAACTTGTGCTATTATGTAGTCCATATTTGATTTGATTTTAGACCTTTGAGAACAAATGCCACATTTTGGGAGATTTCTCTTCATGCTAGTACATATTTTGCAAGACTGCACAAGAACAAAATGCCTTCAGCAAAAGATCATAAAATGTGCCTGTTATATTTGCTTTTCCCTAACATCAAGGAGACCATTTATGGAAGTCAAGCTCAAAGCTTTGCAAATGTAAATCATTTGTCTGGGTTATCGCAGGTTTCCAAAAATAGTTATCTCTAATTAAATTAATGTAAAAATAAATTAAAGATGACATACTTGCATTATCCAATACGGCCACTAGAATAATCACTGTGGTTTAAAAAAATAGCATTGATGTAAGTGGAAATGTCCCCCTCCTTTAAGACTATGGGCCATACTAGATGAGACAAAGATGTGTGATCAGATCTCCCATCTCATTAAATTTCTCTAAATAGCAGCTGGGGAAAAGGAGTGATTTGGATCATGACCATGTAGCTGCACAAGGAGAGGGTTATGATTTTTCCTGGTGTAAGTCAACCTCTTGGTGGCACTGTTTGCCCTAGTAGAGCAAACATATAATAAAATGTATGTCTCTCTACTGGGACCAATTGACACTAGGAACTAGGTGTAAGAAGTGTTATCTCCCTCTTGCCCTGCACCATATTCCCAAACCTAATCAGGTTCTTCATGGTTGCTACTGGGTGAAATGTGATATGGATCCCCAGCATCTTGTCTGGTTTGAACCAACCTGCTGGACATAGTGGAAAGAATTTTTTGGAGGAGGGTAGTTGAAGGTGGCTTGAAAGGGGGATATTTTACCTGTGGGATGTATAGGCTTTTGTATTATCATATCTCTGCAATACCTGTTTGTTGTAAGTAATATGAGAAAAATCTGTGTGTTGTTCATGGAAAATTAAAACACCCTGAGTCTCAACAACTTTCAACTCACTGAAAAACTATTGTCTGCCTTTACCTTAAAATATTTTCCCTCTATGGATACTGTTTTTTGAGGCGGGGCACCTTAAAATATTTTCCCTCTATGGATACTAAAGGCCACATTCAATTTAAAGGAAGGCTGAAGGACTCTGAATGTTGCCTTTGAAAAACGTTTTTTTTATATACTAGATGCTTAGGGGTCTTTCGGGTTAACAGTGATAGTTAAGATATGAAAAAGATAATACTATAGTTGAATCAGTTCATAATGGGATTAGCGTGATTGAGAGATAACTTGTGCCAAGATAACTAGATGATCTCCTCTCTTGGGTTTTTAGATAGTAGTGGATATCTTTTCTTTATCCCTTAATGTAGTCCCCTTCCCTATTTCTGTTGTAGTTTGTAGTCTTTATAAAAATGCAATTTAAAAAATCCCCTCCGGGGGGCCAAAAAAATAAAAACAATCCACTCTCAAACTACTTTCAGTGCACTTCCCAAGTGGATTTTACTGTGACCGATTTCACACAAGAGCTGGGCCGTGGTTGCGCCTCCCTTTGCCCCACTTCTATAGGTCAATTTCCCACTCGAAGCCACGCGGCCCCGTTTTGACCTGTGGCTTCGCCCAATTTTGACCCACGGTTTCATGATCCTGTTTTTTGAGGCGGGGCAAAAGGAAGGTGCGACCGCGGCACAGCTCTTGTGTGAAATCGGTCTGTGTGAACTGACAAAATCCAGTTGGAAAGTGCATTGGAAGTGGATTGAAAGTGGATTATTCAGTGTGTCTGACTGCAGCCTGTTAAAATAGCTTTTAGATCCAGAGCAGAATAAACCCTGATTGTTTACACAATTATTCCTGTTGGTGATTTTTTTTAAACTAAGCTTAGTATGTGTATAGTATGATCAAATCACTTCATACATCGGGCTGGAGCCTATGCAGTATGAATTGAAGCTGATGTGGAGGCAGTTCTTCGCTTTACCCTTTCCTCCAGCAGCTGTCTGTGAGCACCAAAAATGCAGTTGCAGGCGCTGGGGGACCCTTATTGATGAAAAGCCATACAATGTAGGATGGCTGCAGTGAGGAGATGGAAGCAAGTAAAATCAGCCCTCATGCCTCATGTATCAATGGAAGCTTTTGATCTGGAGGACTTCTTATATAGGCAGAAATGATACACTATTTCGCATATGGCACTTGCCTCTGGTTCCATGCGGGGTAGTTTGCCCCGGATCGTTCTAATGGATTTCCTATTAAAGCTTTTGGTGCACAGCTGTTTCCTGCCGCTTCCCTTCTCCCAGTCCCCTTTCTTCGCCCTCCTCATATCCCTTCCCCTCCTTTTAACCCTTTAAAAAAAGGACAAGGAGCAGCAGATGAGTGGGGCGGGTGAGTGGGCGTGGAAAAAGGGGTGTGTGTTTTGGCTTCACCGCAAGGCAACAGGAAACTTTTGGGAAATCAAGGATCATGCTGAGGCGGGGCAAATTGGGGGAAGACGCAGGTCAAAAGGCGGCTGTGGGTCTAATGGTGTGAAATTGACCAAAACAAGCAAGGGGGGGGGGATGGAAGAGCCAGCGCAGGACAAAGGCTTATGTGAAATTGGTCAGGTTCTAGCCCATTACCTTCTTGAAATCCTTACAATAACCCTAAATGGTGGGCTGCTATTGTTATCCCCATATTTGGGAGAGAGGGAGTGGAAACCTAAGGCCACCTAATGGATTTGTAGCAGAGATGAGATTTTGAACCATAAGAGTCCAGATTCATCATTTACTCTATTAGCCACTGCACTATACTAGGACTTCATATCTTCCTGATTGGATAGCACTCTAAAATGGCATTTACGATCACTCTCCTCTGTAGTGCTGACTATTAAATGATAGAAGACAATGAAAAATAACTCTGTCCATTTCTGAGAGAATGTTCACATGTTTTCTCAGCCCATAGCTGCATCCTTACATTGTCTGAAAAATGTTGTATCACTTTCTAGAATCTCATTATGTATGGACAACACTTAGCAGCTAGAAAGTAGAATGAAAATCAATACTGAATGAGAGTTCTGCCTTTTTAAATAATGCTGTTTGGACCAGATCAGTGACTTTGAGCGTGGAACTAGTTCCCTGAACTTACTAAAGATTTGTAATCAGAATAACCCATCAAAAATTAAATCCATTATGAAGTGGTTAAGCATTTGCATCTATTCCTATCATAATAGATCTTTGAAAGTACATCTGTGGACCGAAATTCCCAGATATAATTTTGTTTCTGACTAAGTGGCTGTCATGATTAACAACCACTACATGGGCTACTTCAAAATGCATTGCTGGAGATCTGAAAGCAGTACTTAACTAGGATTCTGTTATGAATTAAATAAATGCTTGAACAGAACAGAATTAGAAATGATAATAGAATATAAAAGTTTGCCATAATGACTGCTGCTGGAAGTGGATATTTTTCATACTTTAAAAACTTTTTTAAGTATAGAGGAAGGCCGCTCATTATACATATTCCCCTTTTATGACCACAGGTGGGCACAGTCCACTGTACTTCTCTCATGAGTGCCTAAGGGAAAGTTTGTAGCTAAATCATTTTTGTTGACTGTCAGCTACCCATAAATCTTTTGATAAAGACCTATAAAATAGAAATAATATGCACTGTAGAATCAAAATCTTCAAAACTATATTTGAATTGCAAAAATACAACAATATGTGGGAGTATAGTACTCATATTTTACAGGATGTAAAGAAAAAAATCTTGGCATCATTTATCTTTTCTTAGAAAAGGGAGGGAGTAGTGAGAAACATTGTTGTGGGTGCCTGGTATAGTCATAAATTTGGATAAGGCACAAGGAATCCAAGGGGTTAACTAGTCCAGACAGTTCTGTGCAGGCCCAGCTGTTTCGGGCTCACTGGCACAGACCATTTAAAGGGGCTATACCAGGAAGACCGAGGCAACTGAGCCAGTGGGGAGAGCCTTCTCTGCGCAGGTACAGCTATGTCAAGCTTGCTGGCACAGCCCATTAAAGTAGCTATGCCAGGGAGCCAGAGGCCGGTGAACCAGTGTGAAGAGCCTTCTCCGTGTGGGCCCAGCTGTTTCGGGCTTGCTTGAGCATTTAAAAGGGCTATGCCAGGGAGGCTGAGGCAGCTAAGCTGGCTTCTGACCGAGCCCTTTAAATGGGCTGTGCAAGCAAGCCCGAGACAGCTGGGCCAGTGTGAAGAAGGCTCATAGCCAACAGTAAGGAATGCCCCTGGAAGGTACTTCACCCCATATTTAACCTTCTGTTTTTGCTCCCTCCTGCTTTGAAGCGGTGGGGAGCAGAACCAGAGGGTTTCAAAGGCTCAGAGCCATTTAAATCTCAGCCTCCCCTGGGAGCCACCCTTGCTCCTAGCAAAGCAATGCCTCTGGCCCAGCCCCCCCCCCCCTGGGAAATTGGAAAGTCTACACCCTTTGGAAGAGGCATTTGGAGGAAGGGCTGCTTAAGATGAAGGAATGTCCTTCAGCCTGAAAGGATACTAGTCACTTTCTGTGAACAAAATAGGGCTGAAACTAAATTTTGCACAATATCAATAATCAGTAACACTTATAGAATTTTTAACTTTGGTCTACATATGCAACTGAATGTGGTAGAACTAGGGATGGGCATGAACCAGCTGACAAAGTTTGCCACAAATTTTGGCCGGTTTGTCATCCACAAACTGAAAAACCGTAACCATAACAAACTTCCATGAATTTTGGTGCAATTCTGGGTAGCTTGTGGCGGTTTCAAATTTCACTTCAGAAATTTGGCTTTGACGATGAGGAATACGTAATTTTAAGGCAATAGTACTGAATAAGGCAAATGTGATACTTTTAGGCAATGGATCCCTAGGTTTGATTTTAACAACTCTCTTCTACACATCTACTCAACTCACTGCTTATCTAATGAGTTCTGCTGTTCTGGCAGAAAGGAAAGAGGAAAATCTCTTTTCCTTTCACTCCTTGCTTATGGCATTGTGGTAGGATGATAGGTGAGGAAATGAGAAGGAAGAGAGAAAAAGAGAGATCTCCCTTTTGATGACAGAGCAGCTCCAGGGGGGGGGATTTGGGAACTCATGATAAACTGCTTGAGGAATTTTGCCCTGTCACACTACCGGTTATGTTATTAGGAACAAGACTAGGTGCCGTTTGGTTTGGAATATATGGATGTGTTTTCTCAAGAAGTTATGAACCATTGGATCCAGTTGCATTCCTGATTATTTGATTTGTAATTGGTCCATAATAAACCAAGCTGTTTTCTGATTTTTGGAGGAAAATTTTCCTTGGTTTGTTAAGAATCCAACTGTATATGCCAGTGAACTGCAGATTTATTCTTATCAGGAGATCATATTATCATGTATTTGTTGTTGTTGTTCAGTCGCACAGTCGAGTCCAACTCTTCGCGACCCCATGGATCATCTCCCGCCAGGCCCTCCTGTCTTCCTCTGAAGTTGGCTCAATTTCATGTTAGTTGCATCAATGACACTGTCTAACCATCTCATCCTTTGCCGTCCCCATCTTCTTTGACCTTCAATCTTTCCCAGGATCAGGGTCTTCTCCAGTGAGTGCTCCCTTCTCATTTGGTGCTCCCTTCTCATTTGGTGATCAAAGTATTTGAGCTTCAGTTTCATTATCTGGCCTTCCAGGGAACAGTCAGGGTTGATTTCTTTTAGGACTGACTGATTTGATCTTTTTGCAGTCCAAG
>NW_015175381.1:451073-485049 GCF_001447785.1 Gekko japonicus | reverse complement strand
AACCGGCGGGATGGGGGGGAATTTACCTCCTCCTGCTGCTTCCTCCTCTGCCTCCTGTGTGGAGGTCCCTCCCCCCCACGAGTATCACGGGTCTCGCCCCCTTGTTTAACATAATCTTCAAACCAATCGTAAAATCTTGACCATGTATTTTCAAATTTAGTCTCTAGTCATCCTTTAAAAATTAAAGTTAATTTGTCCACTGGTGTTTTAACTGATCCTGATAGGACAGCTGCTGTAGTCCTCTGATAATTTTGGTTGTTCTTTTCTGCACCTTCTCAAGCTCTACAATGTACAATATTCCAAGTATGGTCTCACCATGGATTTGAATAACGGCATTATGATACTGGCTGTTTTATTCTCTGTTCCTGCAGAAACCACGTTGGTTTTCATTTAGCAGAGCTTGTCCTTCTATATGCTTGACAATTTGATCTTTAGTAATGCTTTCCATCAATTTACCTGGAACAGACATTCAGCAAACCAGCCTGTAATTTCCTGGAGCCCCCCAAATCCTTTTTTAAACATGGGAGCTACATTGGCCACTCTCCAGACCTCTGGTACAGAGGCTGATCTTAAAAACTTGTTGCATATTTAAGTTAGAAGATCAGCAATTTCACATCTGTTCTTTAACAACTCTGGAACGGATACCATTTGGTCCTAGTGATTTCTTAGTTTCCAATTTGTCTATATATTCTAGAACTTCCTTGTCACCACTGTTTGCCTAAACTCCACATCCTTCCCTCCTGAAAACATTCATTTGAGAAAACGTATTTGCTTCTGTCTTCAGCAGTGAAGACAGAGGAGATGAATTCATTTAGCTTCTTAGCAATCACCTTATTACTGCTCCTTTAGGATCCAAGGTGTAGCTGGCATTTTAGTTTTAAGTACAAACAGGTTTGCACTAATAATTGTTTGTGAAACTGAGAATGAAATATTTGCAAGCTTTGTTTGCTGTATGAAGACTGATTATTTTGACTAGCTTTTTGCAGCTCTGATTGACAGAGTCTGTGGGGACAAACCTCCCTGCTAGTTCAGCTTTGGGCTCTCTCCAGGCCAAGGGAAGCCATGGCCAGCAGAAAGGAGGGGCGAAGTCTGTCTTAGGGGGGCGTTTTACCCACTCCTTTCTGCTGGCCATGGATCTCTGCAGCCAGCAGAAAGGAAAGGGTGAAGAGAATCCCAGGGGGTACTTCACCCCTTCGGTTCTGCTGACTGGAGAAAGCAGCAGCCAGTAGAAAGGAGGGGGTGAAATGACCCCTGGGAGGCACTTCACCCCATATTTAACCCTCTGGTTTTGCTCCGCCCCCCCTCTTAGAAGCAGCTGGGAAGAAAACCAGAGGGTTAAATGGCTCCCAGCCATTTAAATCTTTCTGATTTGCTCCCCACTGCTTTGAGGGAGGAGCAGAACCAGAGGGTTAAATGGAGCCATTTAAACCCGTGCTTTCTGCTCCCTGCCATTTTCGCAGGGAGCAGAAAACAGACATTTAAACTTTAAATGGCTCATGAACCTATATGAAGCAGTTTAGTTCGCAAACCACCACATGGGCTTCTGTAGGTTCATCGTTCAGTTCATGGTTCAACAATGAACAGAACCACAAACGTCCCTAGGTAGAAATGTGATGGTAAAGAGCTGAGCTGGTAAAATGCGTTGTTCTACTTCAGATTGCAGAAAATAAATTCATTTTAAATGCAACCTGCAAAGAAAAGTTCCTTCAAGGAGGAACCAGGGAGTGGGCCAGGTCCAAAGCCTTTTCCTCATGTTACAGTTTTTTAATTGCAGAATTAAAAAAATAATAATGGTGGCAGGGGTCGTTTCGTAGAAAAAGAGCTAGGGGAACTCATTAGCATATGCCACACCCCCTGATATCACCGGAAGTGTGTAATAAGGCCACACCCCCTGACATCACCGGAAGTGTGTCATAAGGCCACACACCCTGCCCCCAACGGTCCCGGCCGCCGCCGGCCTTGCAGCACCACTGCTGAGCCCCATGAGGGGCCCGGTGGTGGACCTGCAAGGCCGGCGGGAGTACACGGAAGCCCTGCGAAGGCCCTCCCTGGTCCCAGGCAGGCAGGGGTGGGGAGAGGCAGGGAGGAAGCAACTTACCCTCCCTCTTCTCCTGCCTCCTCCTGGCTGAATGAGGGCCGGAAGCGGGGCAGCTGGAAGCAGGGGGCGGGGCTTCGTCATGTGCCCCGCCCCCGTACCTCACCCGGGGGAACTGCGATCCCCAGCGATCCCCCCGAAATGACCTCTGAATGGTGGGAGCATTAACAAATTTGATGCACACCCTTATAACCTGAAGAGACCACATCCATCTTACCTGGTCAGGATTCTGCCACCTCATTCTGTAAACCAGGCTTCAGAATGCATTAATTCTAAAAAAAGATTTTAAATTTCCCTTTAGAAATTTGGCTTTGATGATGAGGAATACGTAATTTTAAGGCAATACTACTGAATATGGCAAATGTGATACTTTTAGGCAATGGATCCCTAGGTTTGATTTTAACAACTCTCTTCTACACATCTACTCAACTCACTGCTTATCTAATGAGTTCTGCTGTTCTGGCAGAAAGGAAAGAGGAAAATCTCTTTTCCTTTCACTCCTTGCTTATGGCATTGTGGTAGGATGATAGGTGAGGAAATGAGAAGGAAGAGAGAAAAAGAGAGATCTCCCTTTTGATGACAGAGCAGCTCCAGGGGGGGGGATTTGGGAACTCATGATAAACTGCTTGAGGAATTTTGCCCTGTCACACTACCGGTTATGTTATTAGGAACAAGACTAGGTGCCGTTTGGTTTGGAATATATGGATGTGTTTTCTCAAGAAGTTATGAACCATTGGATCCAGTTGCATTCCTGATTATTTGATTTGTAATTGGTCCATAATAAACCAAGCTGTTTTCTGATTTTTGGAGGAAAATTTTCCTTGGTTTGTTAAGAATCCAACTGTATATGCCAGTGAACTGCAGATTTATTCCTATCAGGAGATCATATTATCATGTATTTAATTCTGCACAATGGGGCCACAAACAGATAGGGGAGACATTTTTGTGAAGCCCAGGTTTGCATAAATGTCTGATGACTAAAAAAAAAGTGGGATTAAAGCTCTGCCAAATCAGAGAAGCTGTGTCTGTGCAAAGCCTTGGCCACGAGAGGCTCCAGGGAGACCATTTGATGCCACATCCCTCTAAGAGTTGAAAACAAAACAAAAGCTCTGTGATCTATTCTACATTTGTTAAGATGCAGTTTGTGGCAACTGTCACCAAGTATATATTTAAATCTCCATACTGAGATGCTGTATAGATTCCAGGAATGGGATTAAGAGGAGGGTGGAAAATTCCTTTCTTTGAAACTTCATAATGAATATTCAGTTCTATACACATCTGTACATTTTCTGATCAGATTTTATATCTATTGGCATTGTGTGTGAATGAGAATGTCTGGCAGCCACCAGTGGGAGAATGCTTTCACAAGGAGTACCTGTAAGCATCCTCCTTTTTTTCTCTTTTCTGTCTCAGAGACAGGGTGCTGGAGCAGCAAATGGAAAAGACAAGACATCTGGTGAAAATGGTAAGATCCTGCTATATTATATTTTACTATGAACACTCCTAGGGTCAAACTAGATGTGATGGGCTGAGTCGCATCTATTTGTTACCTTTTCATATGTAAAGAGAGTCTATTGTTATTGTTGTTGTTGTTATTATTATTATTATTATTATTATTATTATTATTATTATTATTATTATTATTTACAGTAATGTGTAGCTAAAGTCTCCTGCTCTTTATGTGTGTGTGTAAAGTGCAATCAAGTTGTGGCTGACTTCTGGTGACCCCAGCAAGGGGCTTTCAAGGCAAGTGAGAAACAGAGGTGGTTTGCCTTTCATTGCCTTCGCCTGCAGTCTCACATCCAATTATAGACCGTGCTTAGCTTCCCAGATCTTATGGGATCAGGCTATACCATGCCACCTCCCTGCCCCAACTCCTTACCTTGCTGAAATCCATTGTCTTCTGCTCACTCCAAGAAGAGCTATTTTTTTTTGTTTTTTAAAAGTTTGATAGCAACTGCCTATGCTGAATGGAGGCTTTTTAAAATTCAAATCTTTTTATTGGTGAGAAACAAACAGCTAGAACAGACTCTGGGTCCTCCTTACACAAATACCAATAGCAGGTCAGGATCATAGTCACGAGGCATTGATTTGCCCCACCTATGTATTTTTTTCCTCTGGAAACAGCTACTATACTTCTCTTCAGCCAGAAGTAGGCTTGTGACTTGACAGCTTCCATGAAAGAATGAGAATGGGGAAACTTCTGGATGATTCAAAGATAAATAGCTGTGGTGCTTCACTCACCTGACCCACCCAAGTCTACCCAGCTGCCATTCCCTCTGGTTCAAGGTAGATTTTTCAAGACAGTTTTCATATTCATGCTTACGTGGTTCTCAAATAAATTCCCCATTTATCTGCTATAAGCCTGGGCATTATTTACTTCAGTTATTTATTTATTGACTTCATTTATAGCCCGTGTTTCTTGTTCAAAGGGGTAAGGGTTAAATTAAGAAAATTATTACTTAAGGACAAAGAACATACAAGTCTGAATTTAAAAATTACTATTTTTACTCAATGTGTATTTCTGATATTACCAAGTCATATATACAAAAGTAGATACAGGCATTGGAAAGGGCTGTCAGCCTCTGGTGAGGCCTGGAGATCTCCTGTTTTTACAACTGATCTCCAGATGACCAAGATCGGTTCTCCAGGAGAAAATGGCTGCTTTGGAGAGTGGACTGTATGGCATTGCACCATGCTGAGGTTCCTCCCATCCCCACACCCTGCCACCCTGCCTCCTCCAGGCTCCGTGCACAAAATCTCCAGCTATTTCCCAACTGATCTGGCAAACCTAGCTTTGGAGCTTGGTGACAGGGTTATAGCCATTTCTGTTGGTTATGAAGAAGCCACTGATTCACCATTCATTTCTAGGCATTGGGCACAAACAGGGTCACATGAACTAAAGTTTGTGATGAACTTTGGACAGTTCATGGTCCATGAAGCAATGTCTGTGGAGGCTCTACCATCATGAATTTTCACAAAGATTTAGTGTGGTTTGTGGTGGTTCATGAGCGGGCAGAGTCAGACTGGCGCCAATCAATTAAACTGTTTACAAAACTCCAAGGCAAGAGTTCTCCAGTCTTGGAAACACCAATAGAAG
This sequence comes from Gekko japonicus, assembly GCF_001447785.1. Classification (NCBI taxonomy): domain Eukaryota; kingdom Metazoa; phylum Chordata; class Lepidosauria; order Squamata; family Gekkonidae; genus Gekko; species Gekko japonicus. The sequence goes on along the minus strand of NW_015175381.1, from coordinate 479,854 downwards.
CCTTCTATAGCTTAACAGGCACTGCTGGCTACCAATAACAGTTCCTACTGTGGTCTATGGGATCAGAAGGCTATATATTGAGTGAACTCTCCTCCCTCCCCCTCTTTTGTTGGCTGGTGAAGCAAAAGAGAGGCATGGAGCTAGCCGAGTTGACTGATTACTTTGCTTTCTGTTTGCTTGATCTGCTGTCTGTTGCTGGGGTTTGAGATTAGGGTGCAGTGGACTCTGGGCTCTGACTTTCAGCACAGGGGTTTAGTTATTGTGCCTTCCCTCCCCCCACCTCTCCTGCTAGTGATCTGTAGGGATGGGCATCAGGCCCATAGCTAGGAAGTTTTTGTTCTGGGGGCATTTTTTTTTTTGCTCATGGGGCAGCCGTTATGTGTATGTACAGAACTGCCAGACAAGTGGTGTATCTTGGTTCTGAAAACCACAATCTAAAAAAGAAGAATGCTGCTTAAAAGGGAAAAAAACCCATAGTACTTAAAAATAAGGCATTTAGAAAATCTAATTTTTAGATATCTACACACACACGGCTACCAGATTTAAGCACAAGGCTTCCTTCCAGCAAAGAGGTCAAAGCTAGAAGATATGCAAGAATATCTGGAAGGGGTGAAAAATGAGTGTGTTGTGCAACAGCCATGATCAGCTGATAGTTATTGCCATTATTCAGAGATCCTCTGAACTAATAAATGGCACACAACACGGGCAAATGAAAGATGATTTGCAACAAATGTACACCTGGCACCTATCTTTGAAGCAAACAAGTGAAACGTCAGGGCATCCCCTAGTGACACAGTTTCTTTAGCCACATGCCAGCTGGGCAGTCAGAAGTGTGAGACCCCTAAACTCTGAAGGCTTTGAACATAGAGGTAGTGGCTGGAGAAGTTGTGACCCAATGGCAGGGCTGAGCCCTCCCACCTCTGTCACCCCCCAAGCCCAGCCCACCTCATTCATAGTATGACCTGGGAGATGGCGATGCTGACAGGCATGCTGTGATCCTTGAAGGCAGTGGTGATGAAGCAGACGAAGGACAGCACCACCATCACGCTCAGCCCCACTACAGAGACAGAGGGAAAGGGGAACAGATGCTGCTGCTGTGGTGTGTGATGTCACGGCTCCTGCTGAGTTCGAACAATCGGCTCTTGCTGAGTCCGAGCAAATGGCCCCAGCAGAGGATCTAAGTGCCGCTGGGGATCAGCTCACGCTGCCAGTAACGTCTGCACCTGACAGGGCTGAGCTTTCAGAAGCTACAGCTGAGGCAGAAGCACGCTGGGACTCTTCTCCTCCTGATTCCCCTCCTCCAGTATAACGGTTAAGGGAACAGCACCAACAGGAGATGGCAGCTAGGCAGCGAGAGGCATGCATGCATGGCAGACGCTCACTCAGCCCCAAGTACTAGCAGGAGCTGGGGCTCGCTGGAGGTGTGCTAATTGTTGACAGGTTTATAGGTTATTTAACTCCCACACTCACACTGACAACTCGTGCCAGCAACTAGTCTCTTCAGACGAAAGCTCTGCACCCTTTGCCTGTGTTCCTGACTCCTTGTTCCTGACTGGATTCCCTCGGCTCTGTGACCTTGGCTTGAATGACTTCGCTCTGACTCTGCACTTTGAACCTTGACTCCTTGGCTCCTGACTCTTTTGGACTCTGGCTCTCTGACAACTCTAACGGTTTGTGATTTGAACTTGATTCCCGGTTAGTTTGCTTGCCTGACTGTTGACTCTGGACTGTATTTTGACCACCCCGCTCTTGCTTAGTGTTTTGGACTTGGTTTTCCCAGCTAGCTTGCTTTACTGGCTCTTGATCTTGGACTGTATCCCGACTGCCTCGCCCCTGCCTAGCCCCACATCGTGACATGTGACAGAGGAGAAAGACAAGGCCTGAACCCACCAGGAAGCGAACCCACCCAGTCAGCTCATGTGAAGAGCCCCACCAGTGTCCCAGCCTGTCCATAGGGAGGATATCCCCTTCCTTCCCCATCTGCTCAAAGGCCTTGTGAAAACCCAGAGCAAGGCTGGAGGGCATCGGGTACTAGAGGTGAAACACGGCAAGCCCACAGAGAACAAAGCCCTGGCTGGGGTGGAAGAGAGGATGACTTGGTCAGGGAAGATTCAAACAGTCAGGGAAGATTTGCGGGCCAGGGAAGATTTGAGGGGGAGCCTCACCCTCAAGGAAACATGATAGTTACAGGCCTGATGGGCATGAACCAAACCACAAAGCAAAATTCATCATGAATTTTGTCCTGTTTGTGGTTTGCTAACAGAAGTTTTTGATGGGTCTACCATCATGAACTTCCATGAACTTGAGAGCAGTTTGGCACTTCATGGTGGTTTGTGGCTGGAGCAGAAATCAGAGGTTTAAAGTCCCTTTAAACCCTGTTTTCTGTTCCCCGAGAAAGCAGCAAAAACAGCTGAGTGGCTGGGAGGTGTTCCCCGCTGCTCATTTGTTTCAGTCTATCTTGTGCAGTCCCTTTAAACTTTAAAAAGACAGCCAAAGACTCCAACTGAACAGTGGTGAGGTGCTCCCTGCTGCTCAGTTGTTTCAGGTTGTCTTGAGCAGTCCTTTTACATTTAAAGGGAAATAATGAAGTATGGGGGCACCTTCTTTGGGGTGGTGTTACTTGGACTCCATAAACCCAATCCGCACTAAACTTGGAAGACTTGTAGGGGAGAGTTAGCCAGAGGTGGTTGGTGAGTTTAGTGTCTCTAGCCCACTGACAGGCCATTCAATATATTCCTGAACCTCCTGAACCTGCACCTTAGGAAAGTGCTTTCTGTGGATATCTTCTTGGGGGGGGGGGTATAACTCAGGCCCTGTAAATCCAATCCTCACCGAACATAGAGGGCAGATAGAGGAGAGTCATCTGGAGATTTGCTGCAAGTTTGGTGTCTCTAGCACACTGCGGGGGGGTTTCTACCATGTCACAAACATCTTGAACCGATCCAGTTCTTATGAATGGGGTTTTGTCTGTGATGATCCATGGTTTGGTTCATGGGTGAACCATGAGCCGAACTGCATTTTTCTGGTTCATTTTTTGTAGCCCCACTACCCCAAAATATTGAAGCTCCACATGGGAAAGAAGGCTCTGTCACAAATTACATGGGAAAAAAAAACCTAATCTGATCATTTGGATGCCATCTGAAAACATGCTGTAGTAGCAAACTACCTGCACTTCTACTTCAGGCCTATAGCATGAAACTTAACTAGTTTTCTTTAACTAAGCAAGACTCTTTTGTTCTAACACATCATATAGCAAACTCACTCTCTCTCTCTCACCGCATTTCTGGAGCTTAATTGAAGGCTGTCATGGATGGGCAGGGGGCAAAATCACCACTGGTTTTAGAACTGAAGTATCATGAAACGCCATGGCATCACTTCCAGTTCTGAAATGAGAAGTGAATTCGTGGCATCACCAACACCCAAGACTGACCTCTGTTTTGTTCCTGCTGCTCCATGGAGTGGCAGTGGAAGCAGGGATCTTCAGGTAGGAGATTTCCCACCATAGCGAGCAACCTGGTAGTCCTAACTGGTACCAAGGAGACAGAGCTGATCCACTGGCCATTAGAAGGAGCAGCCATGGACTTGTAATGTTGCTGCTCAGGGATTTCCCTTGTGTTCTGTATTGATGGCTAGTGCTAAACCAGTGCTGCATGGTTGGCTGTGCTTGAGCTAGGAGATAAAGGCATATTCTATGCATGGCTGCTGCTACACAGCTGAATGACTATAACAACCCCCAACTTGATTAGTGTATTTGTTCTATATTTTGAGATTGACTCATTAGGAGATGCAGGAAATCATCTTTTGGTTCTGCTTTCCTAATAAGGCAAAATGACTTTATCGTTGGTGCAGTTTAGGTAACGCAATAGGGAAACACAATGTTTCTAATAAAATAATGTACTCAGGACAAATGAAAGAGAAATGCACATTTTTGGAAACTCCCTTTCTTTTAAATTTAGCGTATGGTGAGCAGAGCTTTTTCTGCAAACATTTGCTTTGCACCTGCAGCAGAAGTCTAGCTAAGCTACTTCAATCCTCACCTTCTTTGGTAAGTGTAGCTTAGTATGTTTTAGTGTCCCTTTCTTCATGGGAAATAGAAGCAAAAGAAGTACTATGTTTCCTCAGCTCGCTCTTTAGCCATTATGCATTATCATTACCTTCTCACTCCCACAGTGGTCACAAACATTACATTTTCCATAGCGCAGCACCAGCCTATCTTCACACCAGCCTACATTCTTGTTGCATAATTTATAAACTGCTGCCATACAAACCATCTAGCATATTTTTATAAACGAAAAACTGCTTCTGCACTAGTGGATTCTAGTGTTCAGCTTACTTATTCATCCTCCAAAAGCACCCAAAATTACAGTCTAGAGCTGTTTTTTTGAAATGTGATGGGTTTTCTCTCTTTGAGTATCAACTCTCCCTTTAGACAATGGTGACTAACATTATAGAACAATAAAAAGCATACATGAGATAATAATTTGCATAGTTTTCTAGGAGTAACCTAAGAAGAAAGTAAGATAAATCTGAATCAGTTCGCAAGGAAATACAAATTTATCTTGTGTTACTAAGGTGATAAGAGAAGGTTTTGAAATACTTTCCCCCATGTTTTGCTATCTCAAAACCAAACATTGGTACTACAAAGATCTTGGGAACCCTTCAGTTATGTGTGCATGGGAAGGAAGCTGCCTCCATTTTCTGTAGTATCCTGTTAGAAGACACTGGTCCATACCCAATTTCCCACCCCCCCCTTATCCCAAAAGTACCTTGTCCTTGCATACCATACTGTTCATGAGGGCCTATAGCCAGCTGTGAAATGGGTGGGAGATCATTGCAACTTGTGGCTCTATGTGCATGTATAGTTTAGAAATCATAGGGTTGGATCTACCAGTTCTTCCACTGGTGAAAAAAGGGAGGAAGGGGTCCTCTTAGACCACCAAAAAGGCTATATCTGGGACCATGGGAATAGGATCTGTAATAAGGAGGGGAATTGGCTGAGATTAAAGATGCCAGGATCCAGGTGGTGGCTGGAGATCTCCTGGGATTTCAACTGATCTCCATGTGATAGAGATCAGTTCACTTTAAGAAAGTGGCCACTTTAAAAGATTGATTTATGGCATTAAACCCCACTGAAGTCTCTCTGCTTCCCAAACCCTGCCCTCCTCAGGCTCCACCCCCCCCCAAATTTCCAGGTATTTCCAAACCCAGAGCTTGCAGCCCTAGCTGAGATAGAGGAAAATTGCTGGCTGGATCCACCTTGTAGTCTAAAGCAATGTACAAGCCCATTCAGTCTCCCAGGTTTAATAGCACATGGATTAGGGTTGCTAGGTCTGTTGGACCAGTGGGCTGGGGATGGGGGTGAATTTACCTGGAGCAGGGAGGGAAGAAGCTGGAAATAAACATGACATGCTTATGTCAACTGGAAGTGATGTAGGCACACCGGGGCAACACTCTGGTTTCTCAGCAAAACCTGTATGGTAGAATTAGCTTCTTCCATAGAGTTTTGGCCAAAACCAGAGCGTTGCCCCCCGATGTCCCCGAAATGCCTTTGCTACTTCTGGGTACTGTAGGCATGTTGTGTTTGTTTCTGGCTTCTTGCTTGTTTTGGGGAGGTAATTGGGGGGGGGCAGAGAGGAGTACTCAAACCTAACGGACCCCCATCTGCGCTAGAAGGTCTGGCATTCCTAACATGAATGATTTATGATTTACCCATGAAGCTTCTGCATGTGTAGGCATCCCCAATCATTTCAATGGAAGAAGTAGCTGTACACAAACATTCCTCTGGATACATAGAGTTGCTTCCTCCATAGAAGTGAATGGGAGAAGACTAGGTAAACTCTCATGCCCAGATAAGACAACTAGATGGGGTTGACGTTCTGGCTAGCTAACTCCAAAAGAGACAGTAGTCATTATTCTTCATCTTCTTTAGCTAGTGCGATATGGTACCCGCTTTCCATCTTATATGCAGTTCTTTTGCTTTGGAAACAGGTCAGGTCTGAATGCCTGACGTGTGTGCATTATTTATAGTACCTGTAATGAACATAGTCTGCATTTCTCAGAATTAGATGTATATTGATAGGCCATGAAATATTCATCAGAATTCTCCAGCTGGCAGAGACCAGAGTAGAATACATTCCACTGCAGTCAACTTTCCATTCCAGAATAGCTTGGTCCACCTTTTGTGATACATGCTGTTTTAATAACACTGCACACACATAAAAACTGATAACTAAGGGTGGTTAGATCTTTCCCAAACTACAACCTACAATTTATTCGTATGATTGAAAGTGAGTTGGCATCATGTTCTTGCGTAGGTCTTTTAGGGTGCTTCTGTTCTTAGAAAGGGTTAGTATATATTGTATTATTTGTTTAATTCTTGGTAGTGTCTTCCTGGGATCCCACCCAGTAGGGAAGAATGGTGGGTTTACATTTATTTCAAATAAATAATTATTTTTAAAAGTTACATAGATAAAATTGAAGTTGTGTTGTAAGTGTAAGAATTTCAACTTAAAATGTCTTAGAATACCTTAGCAGTAAGAATTCAATGTACAGTATCTCTGTTCTTTGGAATTGCCAGAGCAAGACAAGCATGTAGCTTCTTTAGACTCAATATATGACCACAAACAAAACAAAACAAATGAATGACCCAGTTGGCATTGTGCTCATCTCCTTCCTTTTCTCTCCCCCCACCCCGGCCTTCCTCATTGCTTCACATATTCAGATTATCTCCCTTACTTTCAGGTTTGCAGTAACTTTAGATTGCTTTGATGTCCAAATTGGACAAGCTTTGGTTACTAATAACCATAGCTTGGGTTCAAACCAGAACTAGAAATCCACTTCAAACCCCCAATGATATTTGTATGCAGGGGTCATTTCATAGAAAAAGAGCTGCAGGAGCTCATTAGCATAAGGTATGCTAATGAGCTGCTAGGCTATTAGCATAATAGCTCATTAGCATATGCCACACACCCTGACATCACCAGAAGTGATGTCAGAAGGGGAAGCAAAAGGGGGGGGGAGGCATCTTCAAAAGCCTCCCCTTCCCCAGCCGGCCTGCGGGGCGGGGAGGGGAAGCGAAGAGAGAAGGGGTTTAAAGTTTAAACCCTTTCTCACTAGAGTTGGGCCGCAGAAAGAGGAAAGAAGGAAGGAAAGAGAGAGAGAGTAGAGAGAAGGAAAGAAGAAAGGAAAGAGGGAAAGGATGGATGGGTAGATTTGGCTGGTTAGGGGTTAGCTGGTTTCTCCCATTCCATTCCTTTATTGTTCTGCAGGTTCACCCTGGCCTGCATTCCACTTCTTCTGAATGCCCGTTTAACTTGGAGAAAAAATAAAATAAAATAAAGAATTAGGTTATGCACTGAATTATTCATTTTCTTTAATTCATTATATCCCTCAGCCCACTTCACGGATGCATACGTGTATATTGACAAAATAATGGGGAGATAGGTCTTGAAGGGATCATATATACGATGGAATTGAGAGCCAGCATGGTGTAGTGGTTAAGAGCAATGGACTCTAATTTGAAGAACTGTGTTCGATTCCGCACTCTTCCACATGAAGCCAGCTGGGTCAATCACAGCTCTTTCAGAGCTCTCTCAGCCCAAAAAAGAAGTATAGCTTGTCACTTTAGTGGCACATAATTCTAAAAGGGCTAGAACTTAAGGCTGCCAGACAATCTTCAGATCTCCTGGCTATACTGCACACATTTCCATGCAATGAATTTTAAGTATTATTATTATACAATGGAATCAAGATTTTGTTGTGGGGCCATTGATAAAACACCACACAAAAGGAATTGTGAGACAGTAACATATACAACTGCAGCAAGATTGCTTTTCTGCAGTTCAGCATTCACATGCATTTATTTGATAGCAAAAGGTGCCAGAAAACTGCACATGCACAGAATGCTGCACAAAATCTGAGTGGAAATCTTGGCACAATGGAGGATTCAAATGCATTGGTTCCCCTTTGGAAACAAGACCAACTAATCCAGAACTTTTTTGAGAACATTAGCTGAGGGGAATTTTGGAAGCATCCCTACTCTTAATACCCATTGTAAAGATCACTTGTGTACTGCTCTAGCCCCTTTACAATTTGGTTTCCAGCCAGGCTACGGGAAAGAGACAGCTCTTCTAGCTTTAGTTGATGACCTCCGTCTGAGTGTAGACAAAGGCCAAGTCTGTCTGTTGCTCTTACTGGATTTATCTGCAGCCTCTGAAATGGGTCTCAGGGGATGTGCCTCGAACAGGTTCAAATAATTCCTCATGGATCAGACCCAAAACCGTCACTGGTGTGGGACCTATCTTGTAGGGTTTCACAGTGTTCAGTTCTATCTCCCATGCTTTTTAATCTCTCTGTAAAGCCCTTAGGACAAATCATTCATAGTTTTTTTTGGGGGGAATGGTACTCAGCTCTATATATTCTTATCCAAACCTCCTGGTGATGCAGTAGAGGGCCTGAATCACTGCCTGGATGCAGTGATTAAATGGCTAAAAGTGAACAAATTGAAATGAAACCCTGAAAAGACAGAGGTAATGCTAGTTGGGAGGGTGGAGGGGCCTTGAAGGACATCGTCCTCCCCACTTTCGATAAAGTTCAGCTGACCCTTGCTGACTCAGTTAAAAGCCTTGGGGTCATACTAGATGCAGCTTTATTACTGGAGAAGCAAGTTAATGCAGTTGCAAAAAAGGCTTTCTTCCAACTCAGCCTAGCCCATAAAATGGCCCCATAATTTGATTCATCTGACCTGGCCACCTGGATCCATGCCACAGTAACATTGAGACTATGCTACTGTAATGCACTATATACTGGTCCCCCCTCAAAATCCAGAATGCTGCGACTTGACTATTAGTGGGAGATAGATGGGGCTTGCATAGAATCAAGCATACACACAACAACACAGAGCTAGGAAATTTAGACAGAAAGGTATAGAGACGTTTGCATTAGCAGGAGAAATTTGTTGGTTAGATGATACTGACCTGTCCAATGAGATGAAGCAATCCTGCAGCGAAGAATAAGGAAGACTATAAGGGAAAGGGTCGTGTTCTGACTGGCAGAGCACGTGGTAGACTCTGGGCAGTGCTTATACTAAGAGTCAGCAAGGTAGGGTGAGGTCAGGAAGAGAGGAAGTGAGAGAGAGAGCATGGGCAGATGCTCTCCTTTTATACCGTAAAAGGGGCTTCGGGTATGAGCCACCAAGCACGTAGTCCCCAGGAACATGCTAGACACTACTAGCACCTTAATGGCCTAAAAGAATAGGTTTAATGGTTGGGCATTTGACATGATGTTTCTTTAAGTGACACCTTTCAAAGTTTGGGTTTAAGACAAAGGAGAAGTACAGGCAGTCATTCAAGGTACTTGGCCAGCGTTAGCATCAACGATCCGATGGTCTGCAGCTGCATTATCTTGATCAGCGATGGGTGTGTTAGTCAGCTCAGTTAATCCTGTCACAGCCAAGTTCTTTTGTTTAACTTGAAGATGACTATGTGCAGTTTCAGGGAAAGTTGCAAGGAGAAGGTGGTGGTGCGGAATGCCTGCAGGATGGAGACACTGTTTGCTATGGTGTTTGAGCAAGAAAGTCCAGGTTGTCTCTGCAAAGTATGGCTTCTCTATAAGTCTGGATGCTGGTTCCATGTGGCTGTGATGCTCAGGGAGGCTGACATGCCATCTACCTGGGTCTGCAGTGACTTAGATATGCAGGGATGGATGGCATTGGGTCTTCCATGGGTCCACATCTGGTTCACCTGTTGCTTCAGTGCAAGGCTTCCCTTGGCTGGGCACATGTCTGTTTTCCCAGTAAGTCCATTTTCCCTGGCATACTCATTGTACAGTCCAGATTTAGAGTTAAACTTCAAGTCCATACTGTATAGGAAGCTTGCAGAGCAACAAATGGCACACCACCTCTGCTTCACACTTGTCTTGAAAGCCACTTGCTAGGGTTGCCATAAATCAGCTGCAACTTGCTGGCACTTTACACACAAACATGCATCTGGGAGCTGGTCACTACTAGAGTCAGGTTGTAGGATGAGGTAGACCACTGTTGACCTATGCTGTCATTATGCACCATAATTATCTCATTCTTTTATGCTATTCCATTAACTCCAACAATACCAAATAATTAACTTCCAACGATGGTGAAATTTGGGGTAAAAGAAACAAGCATGTTCTTCTCACTCTCATCACTTTTAAAAATAGCAACATCATTTTTATTATAACTACAGAACCCATTTCCTTTCATTTACAGTATGTTTTTCCTCTGTAAGATGATTTAGTTTGGGCAATGCTAAAAGCCTTTGAAACTGATGTCATTTTACCTGTGGATAATATGATAAGCTGTTAATCATCATCATAATCTTTTGGAAGCTTTTTGTGTTTCCAGTATGTGCAGCTAGCATAATACATTTAGCTGATGCTCCAAAATTGCCTTGTAATTTGGCATAATTGGGAGACTGTTTGTGAGACTGACAGCATTTAGAATAGCTGGAAAGTCACAAAGATGTGCCTATTGTTACTTTCCTTATCTAGATCCTCAGAGGCCTCTACTGGAACAATACACATTGATGTCAGTAGGGAGAGGGCTTTTTAATGAGGATACCAGCTGAATAAAATCCTTGCTATTGTCTTCATTACAACTAACAAGGAAGGATTCATATTGTGTGGGTTATTTATTCTTTGTCCAATGAGCTCAGGGTGATATAAGTGTTGTACATTTTCCTGATACTTTAGAGACACACAGCAACCAAAACACGTGGAAGTGACTATCAAGTCATAAAGATTACAGTTGAATTGGATCCATATATGCAGAATAGATTATGTGGATATAGTTTAGTGGAATTTATCTTTGGATAGCTTATCCATGTCCCCAGTCCTAGTCCAACACTACATCACACTGTCTCCCTTATCCACAGCAATGAAACATTTCATGTGAATGCACTGAACCATTTTTGCTGTTTATTTTGCTGGTGAAGTGAAATGTGAATCTGTGGTTGGAACACTGAACTGAACAAAAGCAGCAATGGGATGTGGTTTCAGCTGGGCAATGTTGTGCCTGTAAGCTCCTATTCCAGTGGATGCATTTGCTTCTCTTCACCTGCCCATACTGACTCTCAGCTGGCCATATGCAGAGTGCTACAGGAATATTACAGTGCAGTCTGTAGATGCCCCCCATAGTGATAACTTCTAGTCCCCCAGTGGGCTTTTGAGAGTTACGTGCCAAATGAGCAGAATACAAATTCGAACAGCTGAATATAACTTCAGGGTTGGGGGTGTGTGTTTAAGTCAAATGAGGGAAATTTGTTGGAGAATTCCACTGTCCAGGTTTGCTTCAGCTCTGAATATTTTTCCCTGAGCAACAATAATCCCTTTAAGTGCTCTAGTGCACTAAATTGTAGAAGAAACTGTAGGATTGTAATGCTTAGCATTTTGAGTTAGCTAAAAGAGTCCCATCGCATCAGATAGAAAGCAAAGGTGCTCACTGATCCCCTGGTTGGTGAGATTACAGGCCAGGCACTGGTCTGCTGAGAATACCTTGCAATGCTAATTTTGTTCAATTCAATGTTCCCATCACAGATTAACTTTCACTGCAGGAACAGAATTAATGGCAAAGATAATTCAGGCCTGCCAAACTCCTTTTTTAGTGTTTTTTGTTACCCTAGTCAAACCTGTCCGGCCAGGGGGAGATGTTAGACAAGATGGTTTGTCCTTTAAAGTTTTACAAGGGCTGGTTTTTTTTTTCCATTTAAGAAAATATTTTGGTCATGTGTTTTTATATCATTTTTTGAATTGGTATGATTTATACAACTTGCATCTACAACAGTGGGCCTTTACAATTCAAAGTTGCTAAAATTTTGGTTGCTATTGAAGATAGAAGCTGGGAAGGAGATTTCCCAGCATGTAAATATCCTGGGAAATATATTTTAATTTTAAGAAGCAATCTATGGGGTACTTGGAGAAGAGGCATCCGTACTACGTTGGGGGGTGGGGTGGTATTGATTCCTTGTCTCACTCAAACTGCTTAGATAATGAATACAGGGAAATAGTACTGTACATTTTATGTTTAAATGTCTGTATCTACTGTATTTTTACATATTTCTACTATCTCTCCTTATACATAATTGTGTTTTCGGGTGACTCTTTCCTGAACGTTCCACATGCTCCCAAATCAATTGGCTCCCTGTCACTTCGATGGCCTGCCAATCCACTGGCTGCATTGCCGGAGTCCCGCCCACAGAAGCAGTGGCCAGTGTCTCAGCCTCAGTATGGTGGAAGGCCGAGATCTTTCTAGAGCTCGTTGTATTGATTTTACAACGAGCTTCACTGCTAGTATAACAATAAATTTAAAAAATAAAAAGGGGGAAATATTGCTAAAATTTGCATCATAATATTATCCACTATTTTTGAAGATGCAGTTCTACTACTGAATCCTTCCATGTTCTTAGAGAGAAGACATATGTAGGGCTTTATTTTATGTGTGTATCTAAGACTGCTATACACAAATGCAACAGACACCTCTTCACTCATATATCATATAGGTGTACATCAGAGAACTGTGATGGGCTGGAGTTCCCAGCTGAAGATATGCATGTATATAATCGCTGTTAAGTTACAACCAACTTATGGCAACCCCGGCAAGGGGCTTTCAAGGCAAGTGAGGAATGGAGGTGGTTTGCCATTGCCTCCCTCTGCAGAGCCTTCCTTGGTGGTCCCCATCCAAATACTGACCCTGCTTAGCTTCTGAGATCTGACGAGATGGGTCTATACCATGTGTCCTTTGCCACCCCAGCTGAAGTACATGTTTCATGATGTCCTTGGAATCCATGGTGTTCTAGTGCTAATGGAGATAACACTGATGAAAGAGAGAGAGAGACAGAGTGAGAGAGATTTGAATTCATGTGGGCTTTTTTCACTATACTATCAGTTCTTTGTAACTAGAAAAGTTCGGAAACAAAGTACAGTACAAACTGCTAAGCAACCCCTCCTCCCACTACCTCACCTGTCACACTTCAATGAAGAAGGTATGAACTAAACAAGGGGGGGGGGAATCCCTCTGTCACGCCCCCAAGTTTTGAAGCCCAAGTATCCAGCGTAATATTGCTTTTGGTTTTTTCACTCAAAATGTTGTCCGCGTATTCGCAGGACTTTGAGCACACCTACGGAAAGCTGTCAGAGCCATGATGATCTTCAGTCACTCTTCTAGTGCATTTGATCTATTTGATTTTCATATAGCATACTTCAGACAGAATTATGTTGTTTATTTTCGAGATAATTTTCAATGTAGATTGTGTTTCCTATTCCTCTGTATTATGGCTTTGGATGTTTTTAGTAGTTTCCTTTCTGCTGTGTTTCTAAGTCATTCTTCAATACTGCATAATCTTTTTCAAGCACAATGAGTCTTCTCATCTCCACAAGGCAGTATTTTCCCCCCTTTTCTTCCCAAACTTGCTTCCTTTTTTTTTTGTTTTTTGTTGCCACTCTTTTCAGTGGGCTGGGTTTCCTCTTTTCCTTGTGCACGGAACTGAAATTTCCCAAATGCTGTCAGCAGTTGAATCCAGGCCCTGCAGAGGAAAGTTACTAAGCTGACTCTTGTGAAAAAAGGAAGAGAACTGAGTACAGAGAAATGCATACACTACTACAGCTAATGACCACGATTCACAACTGATGTTGTGGAGCACACCAGCGGGCCACAAAGGCCCGTGTGTTTAGCAGAAGTGATCTGTCATGTGGATACATCCCTGCTTTTCAGAGAGAAGAGTTCCTATGCAACATGGACCCCATACGGAGGGGCCTTGGGTCAGTGGTGCAAAAGGTCCCAGGATCAATAAAGTTAGTATATCCAGTAGGACTGCTATGCAGGTGACGAGAAGCATCTTGGACAGCTGCTGCCAGCCAGTCACAGATGATACTACTGACTTAGATGGACTCACTACACTATACTAAGTTAGCCTCATGGGATTCTTTCTGTTTCCCTAGCCCTGCTAGTAAATGGGCAAATGACATTAGACTGAGAGAAGGTAGAAGGATGTACCAGTATTCCATAATGAAGGTGATGCTACAGCTTACAGGCATAGGGGAATCTCAGAAATATCAGCATAATGGATGGCTTCCATTGGCCAAAGGTTGTATTTATTATTATTTATTAATTTCGATTTATATCTTGCCTTGCCTGACTGGAGGCTCAAGGCAGCATACAATGGGTTAAAACTACAATAAAACGCAGATAAAATTCCACAAACAATTCCAGACAATTGGTTGAGAATACACACATATCTTTGACAGTCAGGTGAAGTATGCTTTCACTTTTAACCCAGAAAAAGATGCACCCCAGCTTGCAAAAGTTTGATCAACACTGGTCTAATACCCAGTGTAACAATGGCCATCTTCATGCAGTTCACATTCCCCTCCCTCAGCATGGGTTATGAAACTAGCTGTGCTGTGCTCCATTTAGACAAAACGAAGCACCCATTGATTTTCAGTAAGAGCCAGATACCTTGCTGCTATTTGTGCAATTGGAAAATAAGAAATCACAAGGCACACAGCAACCTCAGCTTTACTGACAAAGGATACAGTCTACCAGCAGGGTCTCTCCTGCGGGGAGCCTGTTGAAATAAATGCTGTACTTCTGCACAATTTTCTTTCCTTTCAAGGGGGGCTCAGCATAGTAATCTTTCCAGATAAGTCTGTTTACCCTCCAGGCAACTAGTATGTTTGCTTGGGAGGCTGTAGATTCCCACTAGATTCTGATCATCACTGTTTGTCAGTGCATAGATTGAAAGGAAGGAAAGTCAAAAACTTCAGAGAAAGTTGCACTGACTCTCATCTGTTCTCAAAGAAGTCAGAGTTCAGTGTCCAGCTAGTTCATAGCTGAAGGGCAGGCTGGATATTTGATAGGGCTGAGTTGGGGAATTCTTGAGGTTTTGGGGTGGGGCTTGTGGAGGGTGGAGTTTGGGGAAAGGAGGGACCTCAGTGGGGTATAATGCCATAGTGTCCTCTATCCAAAGAAGCCATTTTTCTCCAGGGGAATTGATCTCCGTATTGTGGAGATCAGTTGTAATTACAGGAGACTGCTAGGCTCCCCCTGGAGGTGGGCAACCCTATTAAGCCAGTCAGGTCACCTGGTACCAACTGGTAGCCATGTTGGTCTGAAGCAGCCAAACAAAGTTTGAGTCCAGTAGCACCTTTAAGACCAACAAAGTTTTATTCAAGGTATAAGCTTTTGTACGCAAAAACACTTCTTCAGATACAGTGAAACAGAATTTCCTCAGCCATTGCATATAGGAAGAGGAGGCGTTAGTTGTCTTGACTCTAATTGGCCCTTCCTGGCAACTAAACCCCCCACCCTCTCTCTTAGAATCATAGAATCATAGAATGTTAGAGTTGGAAGGGACTTTGCAGGTCATCTACTCCAACCCCCTGCACTCTGCAGGAGCCTAGCAGAAAGCTAGCCCTACAACATACCCAAAAGATGGTAATCTAGCCTCCGCTTGAAAACGTCCAGCGAAGGAGGCAGTCTGTTCCACTGCTCAACCACTCTTACAGTTAGGAAGTTTCTCCTGATATTTAGCCAGTCTCGACTCCCTTATAATTTCCACCCATTTGATCTAGTCTTGCAATCTGGAGCAAGAGAGAATAAATCTGCTTCATCTTCTACATGACAGCCCTTCAAATATTTGAAGACTGCAATCATGTCCCCTCTAAGCCTTCTCTTTCCCAGGCTAAACATACCCAACTCTTTCAGCCTTTCCTCATAAGACTTGGATTCCAACCCTCTCACCATCCTGGTTGCCCTCTTCTGGACACGCTTGAGCTTGTCAACATCCTTCCTAAAATGTGGTACCCAAAACTAAACACAGTACTCCAGGTGAGGCCTGAACATAGCAGAATAGAGCGGAACTACCACCTCCCGTGACCTGGACACAATGCTTCTGTTAATGCATCCTAAGATTGCATTAGCTTTCTTCACAGTCTCATCGCACTGCAGGCTCATGTTTAGCTTGTGACCAACCAGAACACCCAAATTCTTCCTCCAGGTCATTTATAAAAACATTGAACAACACTGGGCCCAGGACCAAGTCCTGTGGCACTCCACTCGAGACTTCCCTCCACGTAGACGTAGAGCCATTTACAAGCACTTGTTGGGTACAATTTTTCAACCAAGCATGAATCCATCCAGCCCACATTTAACCAGTTTATCCTCAAGGGTATAATGAGAAACTTTGTCAAATGCTTTACTGAAATCTAGATACACTATGTCCACAGCATTGCCAGAGTCAACCATTTTAGTAACTGTCAAAAAAGGAGATAAGGTTGGTCTGGCATGACTTATTCTTGATAAACCCATGCTGGCTACTACCAATTAACTCATTCCGTTCAAGGTGCTCACAGACAGAGCATTTAATAATCTGCTCTAAAAATTTTCCAGGTATTGATGTCAAACTGACAGGCCTGTAATTTCCTGGGTCTGTCTTTTTCCCCTTCTTGAAGATTGGGACAACATTCTCCCTTCTCCAGTCTTCCAGCACAACACCATTACTCTAGAAAATCTCAAAGATTAGAGCTAGAGGCTCTGAAATAACATCTGCAATTTCTTTTAGCACCCTGGGATGCAAGCCATCCAACTCTGGAGATTTGAAAGTATTTAAGGCAGCTAGATGCTCTCTAACCATCTCCTTACTTACTCTGGACTGGCAGTTCCTCCTTCCTTAATATGTCCTGCATTCTTCAGTTTGTATACAGCTCGCCTTATGGTCAAAGACTGGTGCAAAGTGAGAGTTACGTAATTCCGCTTTGTCTTCAGCCCTTGTTAAGGCTTGACTGTCTTCCCCCAGCAATGATCTTACCCCATCCCTGTTCTTCTTTTTGCTCCAAACATAGGCATAGAAACCTTTCTTATTATTTTTAGCATCCCTTGCAAGCCTCAGCTCCATCTGTGCTTTAGCCTTTCTGACACCATCCCTACAGATTCGAGCCTGCTTCTGGTACTCACCCTCAGTAATTTGTCTCTCCTTCCATTTCCTGTACATTTCCCTTTTTAGTCTCAGCTCTTCAGAGAGTTCCTTGTTCAGCCACCTTGGCTTCATTATCCATCTCCCACCTTTCTTTCTCACCGGGACAGTTTGCGATTGCGCCTTAAGCACTTCATTTTTCAGCATCTCCCACCCTTCCTCTGCAGATTTTTCCCTCAGCATTTCCAGCCACGGGATCCTACCTAATATTTCTCTGAGTTTTTTTTTTTAAATAAGCTTTCCTGAAGTCCAGGATACGAGTCCTACTATGCCCTGGTTTCACATCCTTCTCTGTGTCAAATTCCAAGCTGACATGGTCACTATTCCCCAAGGATTCCACAACATTCACTTCATCTCCTATATATGTAATGGTTGAGGAAATTCTGTTTCACTGTATCTGAAGAAGTGTGCTTGCACGTGGAAGCTTATACCTTGAATAAAACTTTGTTGATCTTAAAGGTGCCACTGGACTCAAGCTTTATTCTTACAGCACTGTTATATTGGTTAATTATTCTGTATTACTCTGTAAATACCAATAATGTTATATATCTATTGCTCATGATACTTAAAATATTTTAAAGCATGTATTTGTGCTTGTTTATATGAATATAGCCTTGGACGTCCAGTCTTCGGTGCTTCAACGATGGCTGCGTCTCTTGGCTCCTCCGAGAGACGTGTGCCATGAATCGGGGATTAGGAGGGAGCGTGATTGTGCACACTCCCCCATGGAGCCCATAGGCTTTGGAGAGCCCAGTCTCCGGCTGTCCGGACCCTGAAGGTCCTGCCCTGATTCCCAGTATTGGATTAGAAGCGACCACCAGGACAAGCATTTGGAGGTTTAGTGATTTTCTCTGCCTGGCACAATCCCAGGGTTCATCTTAGGACCTGGTGGATCGATTCAAGGACTGATGAGTGAGTTTTCGTTGAAACGAGACACCAAAGCCTAGATGTGAAGTCCCCCTACTATAAGTGGAGGGGGGGAGGGGACGCCCTATCTCCCGACGTTTTAAGCGAATGCGGAAGCATGATTGGAGGGACTGATCAAATTGTAGCGATGGACTGTAGCGGAGAGTTTTTCGGAAATAAAGCGGAGCGTTTAAACAGACCTTAGAGACTTTGGCATTCTTTCTCGGTGAATGTAAACATCCCCAAAAGATGGCGATGAGAGGCGAAGAGGGAGGCGGGACCAATGCTTTCTTCAGGAAGGAGAACAGTGGAAAGTTCGGTCATGTGGCCTAACCATAGACTCTGTCTTTAAAGTGAATAGTGGACCCTCTGGTGGCTAAAATGGAGCAGTGACCTGGATCTGTACTAAAAGTGGCTATATTTTTAAAGGGTCAGTATTTGGTGCGTACTTTGATCATAGAGACTTATGAATGGTTGGAGATTCTAAAGTTTAGTTCATTTGTGGTTTGATTGATTGGCAAACGGATTGAAAAGCGGTTTTTTGGAGTAATGGGCTCGCTACCCCAACTTCATAAGATCGGTTTGCTAAGAGACAGGTTGGATTCTTCAATGAAGGTGTTTTTAATGCAACAAAAGGAAGGTCTCTTTTGATTTAAGACGTTTAAGGAAGTGAAGATGTCCCTGGAAAAAGGAACTTGGTTTATATCATGAATGGACAGATCCGGACTTATAAAAGCTAAAAGCTAATTGGAGGAAGAAAAAGAAAAAGAAGACACAGCTAAGACGGAAAAAGATAAATTGTTGAAATGTTCTTACTGAGGGAACATTGGTTTTAAAGATTTTGCCTGGGGGGGGGGAGCAAAGCGTAAAAGGAGATACCAATTTTTCTTAAGGGCTGTGTCCATGTGTGTTCTAGTTTTGGAATTACTTTCTGCCTAGTCACATAAGCTGGTTTTGTCAACAGAAGTGATGATTGGCGGGCACTCTTCATGTTTGAAAGTATATGAATAAGTGTAATAACTATGTTTTAAGCATTGTATAACCTCCACACTTGGGTTTTTAGTTAGGTTCTTTTTACTTTCTCCTTTAGATGTAGATTTTTCCCTTCCCAATTTCTGTTGTAGTTTTATAGAAAAGCAAATTAAAAAAAAAAATCCCCTTGGGGGGGGCAAAATGAATATAGCCTTGGATCATTTCACAAAAACAAAATGAAAAGGGTTGGGTTTCTGAAGAGACAACGGTTCTGCATTTGTTCATTAAAAGTTCAGTCCTAAACCAATATAATATTGAATATCTGAGATTGGGCTCCAGACAGCTCAACTGCAATTTAACCCTGGGCTTCTAGTTGTCAGAATTTTTTTTACCATAACATTTATTACACTTCAATGTAATATTTTCTTCAGTGGAGGAAGAAATTAAGCTTGCAGTCTTTTACCTAGATTATCATTTTTTCTACTGGCACGTATGATGTTGACCTTTGACATAAAGTAAGGGAAAGCAAGGCAACATAGATTAACTGGAGATTATCTTAATGTGATGAAAACTGGGTGCATGCCCTTTCACTTCTCCACTTTGCATGTAACAAGTGAAGCAGGGGGTGGCAGGATGTTGACTGGAGTGGGTTGTAGGGACCACCATATCACTCCAGTCTTGACCTATCTATGCTGGCTCCCAATATGTTTCTGGGCACAATTCAAGATGCTGGTCTTGACCTTCAAAGTTCTGTATGGTTTGGGACCAATATAGCTGAAAGACCAACTAATCTGTTATGAGCCAGCCCAATCAATATGGTCATCTTTGGTGGCTCTGTTTTGGGAGTCCCCGACTTCTGAGATTAGGCAGGTGACAACCCAGGAGAGAGTCTTCTCTGTCCTGGCACCAAAGCTCTGGAACTCTCCCCAGGGAAATCCATCTGTCCACTTCTGTTGCCCTCTTTCACCAGCTAGTGATGAGTGCTTCTGTTTTGTTTGGCATTCCCTCAGTGATCCCCCTTCCTAACCAATGGATTTATGTTTTGTAGGTATTTTAACTCTGTTTTTAGTTGTTTTAATAATACGTGTTTGAGGGGCCATGATTTTAATAGTTTTGAAACGTTTTATATTTTATATATGTTTTCAATTTAGCCACTTTTGTGGCCCTTGTAAGGGCAGAAGGGCAGGATACAAATTCTGTAAATATAATAAATTTAAAAATGTGGAGTCCTGTATGCAGAGCAGACTGGTTATATGAACATAAAAATTACAGTACTTCTACTAGAACAAACCAGTGCTCCATCTAGTCCAGCATCCTGTTTTATGTGGTAGCCAACGGGATGCTTCCAGAACAGGAGGCCTACAAGCAGGTAGGGTTGCTAACTCTGGGGTGGGAAATTCCCAGAGGATTGTGGGTGGAGCCTGGAGAGGGGAGGGACTGCAGCAAATGCCATCGAGTTCACCCCCTCCCATCCCAAAGCAGCTGCTTTTCTCCAGGGGAACGGATCCCTGTAGCCTGGAGATCACTTGTAATTCTAGGAGAACAGACCATTAGGCTAACTTTTCTGTAAATCCCAAGATCTCTTTTGGATCCTTTATGAAATATCAGAGTTATATTTGCTGATTTTAGTAACAAGCTATCTCACATTAGGAGCTGCGGTGGCTCAAGTGGTTAAGACGCTGAACTGCAGGCTGTGGAAGGTCAGTAGTTCAGCAGTTCGAGACCCGAGTGTGCCGCATGATGGAGTGAGCTCCCGTCTCTAGTTCCAGCTCCTGCCAACCTAGCAGTTCGAAAGCAAGAAATTGCAAGTAGATAAATAGGTACCACTTCGGTGGGAAGGTAACAGCGTTCCGTGCGCCTTGGTGTTTAGTCATGCCGGCCACATGACCACGGAAATGTCTTCGGACAGCGCTGGCTCTTCGGCTTCGAAATGGAGATGAGCACCGCAACCCTAGAGTTGGATTTGACTGGCTTTCGAGCAAGGGAACCTTTACCTTTACTTTTTTATCTCACATTATGCTATGGACTTGCAGACAGGGAAAGTAAACCAGGGACAGGTCAACCTGATAAATGTATGAATGAGGCTTAAGACTTCGCCATTACCAGTTTTCTGTCTGAGAAGCCTCTAGTAAGCTGCCACAAACAGACAGCTCCCTTCAATTACCGATATTCCCTGCAACCCCCCTGGCTGCAGAAGAGGTTTGGCCCAGGCCATTCAAACTCTTGTTTGTGTAGAGTGACAGCCAGGCCCAGTGCAAACCGGGCTGCCTCAGAATATTCGCAACATGCAGGGAGTCTGCAGCACTTGGACAAGGATTTCTCTGGAGATGAATTGATGTGGAAATTGTTCCCTGAGGGTGGCCAGTCTGAAATCCACTGGATTAGGAAAACAAGATCTGCCACAAAGAATGGGCTCACCAACAGCCTGTCTGCAGAGAAAACCTGCCCAATCCATTTTAGTGATAAATTTGGCATGCTCATAAATGCAGGCTGAATTCACACTGTCTGTCAGAGTTTAAACTCCCTTGAGGGGAAGGTATTTCAGAAGTGGTTATCAGGAGCTCAGCCTAAAAATTGGATTGCACAAAGAGATTCTTGGAGCCAGTTTCCTTAATGTATTTCATTTCTATTAAATTGCAGCCCATAGGATAGGTGGTATGTGCATGCAGACGCACACATGTATGGAGTATATTGCAGTGATTCCTTGAATTGCAACAGATGACTGTGCAAAAGAAGGCAGTGTACCTGCTGGGTGAGGACCTGTTCATGAGGCCAGGCAATCTAGTACCAGGATGAAGAATATGTTTTGTCTCCATTGTATTGTTGTCTTTCAGTACAATCCTTAACATTTCCTGATTGGAATGAATGGCAACCACACATTTAAAGAGAAGTATAGGGCTGCATGGTGTTTCAGTGAATCTCCAGGATTCTCACATACACATGGCATTTCACATTTATTTATTTATTTAGAAAATTTGTATGCTACCATTTTAAAACCAAGCAAAATAATAAACACAAGTCAATGAAACAAGTCAAGTCAACAAAATATAATAGAATAAAAACAAGTCAATAAAAACATGCCAATAAAATGAATTCAGGATACAAAAACACATAAAGCAAACAGAGCAGCCTAAATGGTATTGATAGAATAGACCTCAGGCTGGGAGCAGATTACAAAACAACTCTTAAAAGATGGAGTCCCTCAGTTAAAAGCCTGGGTAAAAGGAAAGGCCAGATGAGCCTCCAGGGCAGGGTGTTCCAAAGACTAGGTGCCATGAACAAAAGCCCTGTCTCTGGTCACCACCTGCCTTAAGTTGGCAGGTGGGGGCACAGCAGTCAGGGCTTGAGAAGACTAGATCTTCACTGATAGACTGGACAATACAGGTTGCTGTCACACATGCCAGATAAAATAGGGCGGGGGAGCGAGGCTATTTCCTCCGGAGGAATTTGACCCGCAGTGGTGAGATCACACCTCCCTTTGAAGCTGTGGGTGCAGCCTGTCAGTGCGTGATCAGACACAACGGCGAGTGAGTCGTGGTTTTTCTGTGCCATTTGTTTCCCATGTGGCTAAATGAGGAATCGGTTAACTGTACCTCCGCACTGAGGGCTCCCTATGGAGTTTGCGATGATGCAGATACTGAGAAGGGGGAGGGGAAACAACAGCACAGAGTTGGGATGGCCTGATCAGACCATCCCGATGGCATGACAGTGTGCTGGAGTGATCAGACCTTGGAAAGTCTGTCCGTGCCCCATTGCAACCCATTTACTACTGGATTTTCCCTGGTGTCTTTTAACTCCCTGGTGTTGGAGCAGAACGGGTTGCTGACGGCTGCGGGACGCTTCCCAGATGTTGCTGTCTGATCGCTCCCTTTAAATCCGCCTGACATTCATGCCTATGTCGGGTCTAATTGTGCATATGATCACATAGCCTTAGAAATATGAGGTTGCTACTTAGTGTAATTTGTATCCTAGTTTGGGTAGATGTGTAAAATGACATGAACAAGTGTTAAGGATGAAGAGATATGGAGAAAGTATACTCAAGTTCCAGTGAATGTGGTGTGTGGCCAACGTTCACATTTTGACTCTGCCTGTATATAGATTGTATTGTTTCTGGACATACCATCTGTACAGGGCTCCAGAGCAGTGTTCCCTCTAAGCTGAGTTAGTGTGAGCTAGCTCACAATTTTTCAGCCTCCGGCTCACACATTTTCCTCTTAGCTCAGGAAAGATGGCTCCAGAGCAAACTAATTTATGCAGCAGCCAAATTGCTCGCTCACAACTTTAATGCCAGCAGCTCACAAAGTAGAATTTTTGCTCACAAGACTCCACAGCTTAGAGGGAACATTGCTCCAGAGTACACTCAGCTAATATAATTGTAAACAACTTATAATCATTATTCAATAATGAAATTGAGCTCTAATTTCTTGTCAAAGTAAGATCTTGTCCATCTTTGGGTATTAATGCTATGTCAGCCTCTTTCCGTGTCTCAGGCATCTTTCCTCCCTGCGGAATAGAATTCACTGTATTTTGTAAAGGTTGTAAAAGTTCTCCACTTCTTTGGAGATGTCAGTCTGCCATAGTTCCTCACTGGAAGCCCCAAGTTTGGTAAACAATTTAATTGAGCGGGGACAGTCTGTCTGGAAATTAGGGCTGCCAAGTGGGGGTGGGGGGCGGGAAAAACCCCACTTTGGAGGCCCAATTTCCGCCGAGGCAGAATCGGGCCCCGGGGGGAACTCCGCCCCCCGAAGCTGTGTCGCCAGAGGTGACGCAGCCACGTCACTCACGTTGGGGGCATGGCCCAGATCGTCGGGGGGGGGGAACCATATGGTCCCCTCCCGACGATCTGGGCCACGCCCCCAACGTGAGCAACATAGCACGTCACTTCCTGTGACGTGCTGGTGGCACGCGCGTGTCCTGGGAGAGCTCCTGGAGCCCGGCAAGGCTCCCCCACCGGCAAGGGTAAGTACACTTGGCAACCCTACTGGAAATGCATCCATTCATGAACAACAACAAACAGCTTGAAAGCTTGTGGAATGTTTGTGACAGTTGCCCCACCATGAACATTACTTAGTGAACAACGAAGCACCCAAAAAATTCATGACAAACTTTAGTTTATGAGCCAGTTCATGCCTATCCCTACTAAGGATGCTTTTCTAGGAGTAAATTCCATTGAATAGAATGGGATTGATTCCTGAGTATATCTGCCTAGGATTGCTCCCATACACTATTCATTTGGTTCATTTATTCATTCTAGCAATCATACAGGTATCACCCACTAACTACAGACTAGGGGAACAACATCTCAATAATTATCTACAGTGCAATGGCACAAGATCTGGTGGAAGGAGAAAGATTCCAGGTTATCTGTAGGATCCGGCCACCAGGATAGCACGTGAGCATTTATGCCAGAAAGAACAATGTCTGAATCAGGAATGTCTTACCAATACCAAATCTCATTCCTCCATTTAGATAGATTTATTGTTATCTTTGATATTTCAGAGCACTTTGACTTCCCCGAGGGTTTCCTTACAGTCCTGTTGCCTCCCTTTGCATCAGTTGAGGGGCTATCAAAAGATTAGTCCTAAATCTACTACCAGATTACATAATATACGCCTACAAATGAGGAGAGTGGGCTGTGCAGCTGAGGCAGGCAGACAGACAGAAAACTGACAGTAGTCCCTCCCATCCAAACAGTTCTTGGCTGTTTGTAGGATACAAAATACAACAGGACTATAATGCTGTTGTCTTTTAAAAATAAAACATAGTCTGCTCAACTTTGCTTTATAAGGTAGAAACAATTATTTTGTTCCAATTATCTTGAACCTGTAATTACTGCATTAAAAACACCAGAGGAGTCCACATATTAATCACCTGATAGCCAGGACTCAGGTGAAAGGGATTGAACCTGCTGACAAGTTCTGTCCTAAACCAAGGCTCTAATAGCTTGGAAGCAATGAACAGCAATTCCTCACAGAGAGTTCCCTTTAGGCAGGAAAGCAGAGAGTTGGCATAATTTGTACTGCACCAGTTTGGTGCAGTGGTTAAGTGCGTGGACTCTAATCTGGGAGAACCGGGTTTGATTCCCCACTCCTCCACTTGCACCTGCTCATGTGACCTTGGGTCAGTCACAAGCTCTGGCACAGCTGTCTTTGAAAAAGGGCAGTTTGTGTCAGAGTTCTCTCAGCCCCACCCACCTCACAGGGTGTCTGTTGTGGGGAGGGGAAGGGAAAGGAGTTTGTAAGCCGCTCTGAGACTCCAAGTGAAGGGCGGGGTATAAATCCAATCTCATCTCATCATTTTTAGGAAACAAAATTGTCAGCCTCTCCCACACAGAAAACTTGCTAGCTAGGAGCTGTAGGAAGCACACTCGATTGGCTTTTTTTTTTTTTTACAGGGATATCCTTTATGTATAGCAGAGGTAAAGTCCCTGGGGGAAATCCTTGCTCACCCATGGGCAATTTCTGCTTTCCCTAGGTGAGTGGCTACATGCAAGCTTGCTTTAGAAGCACAGCTGTCACAATCAACAGTAGAAAGATGTTCCTCGCCTGTGGTATTGGCTACTCAGTGCCTTTGTTACCTGAAGTCAGAGGTAAAACACACATTAGAGAGATCACACAGAAATCACTGAAAGCAGCTTGTGTGTGTCACTTTACTCAGCTGGGGCCATAATGTAAGTGCTGGTCTACATGTCATTCTGTGGCATGTGCAAGACTGATGCAATGCAGTGAGCACCCTATACCCTATGGCCATGGCTAGGATCCACTATCAGTGACTTCTCTATGATCTTTATTAACATGTACTCCAGTTCTTAGGATTGCTCTTGAAAAGGCATTGTTTCTAGAGAGGTGTTCTGTTTCTTTTAATATGCTTTGGATTCAATCCATGGTCTAACCCCCCCCCCCCTTCAAATGTTAGCCAATGTTGATTTATGATTAACTAAAAGGTTTGGAGATTAAATAAACCATTTTCTCCACACATAACTCTGTGTATATTAATCTTTGTGGAATGCAGTGGAAGTACCCTCCAGTTAAACAGATCCATCTCACCCTCTCTCAGTGATGTAGGTTGGCAAGACCTTCTTCTTACTGCACCTTGTAAATGTAATGCCACTGCTAACTCCCCCCCCCTTTTTCCCCTCACAAAACACTAGATAGGGACCTGAAAGTAATATGTGCCAGGGACTTTAGTGTTTACACACAGGCATGACCAAAGTAGGTCAAGAAAAATTGCAAGGATCTGCTTAAGTAGCAGTCAAAACCAAATAGATTGGCAATTCCCCAGGGACTCTGTCTGACAAGGGAGTCAGAGTTAAGCAGTGAGGGAGTTTACAGATGACACCAAATGATTCAGGAGCAGATATTGAAGAGCTCCAAAGAATTAAAGTGATCTGAGTAAAAGGGTAATAAAATTGCAGTGGGAATGTTTTGTACTGAGCCTGAAACGTACCTGGAAACTGACTAAGTTTGGGCACCAGAACAATAGAGAGCCAGGATCCTGGAATGGACCTATTGAGCAGAAGTTGTAATGTAAATAGCCTATCACGGGGAGTATATGTGTGGGGTGTTTTGCATGCATATAAGCAGGGCTCCAGCCCTGCTAGAGTTGTCTTAGAGTTAAGCTGAAATCACTAATAAACTATGAACTGATCACTATACGCATCTCGAACCCAGTATATTTCACTGGTGATGAGGATGGGATCCTGTTGAGCCAGCCCAGCACCCTCCAGCACTGCATCGCACACCTAGCTTCTATGCCTAGCGGAACACATCGCTACCAGGACCATGGCTGCTGTTCCAGGACACTTCGATGCATTTGATGCCACCACAGAGGACTGGGAGTCCTACCTTGGTCAGTTTGAGTTCTTACTTGAGTCCTCCGGGATCGAGGCTGTGGAGAAGAAGTGCGCCACTTTCTTCTGGGTATGTGGCTGCACAACTTACGAGATCGCCTGCTCGCTCATTGTTCCCGTGGCACTCAAAGACACAGCCTACCAGACAATCCTGGACCGGCTCAAGGGACACTTCTCCCCTAAGCCATCCATCATCGCCGCCTGACACGCATTCCATATGAGGAACCAGACCACCAATGAATCCATCACGGATTTTGTCACAGCACTACAATGGATCGCCCAGCACTGCAACTTCATTAACCTCAAGGACGCCCTCCGAGACCAACTGGTCTGCAGAATAAGGGACGAGAGGCTCCAGAGGAGGCTCATCGCTAAAGGTGATCCTAACTTCAAGAAGTCCCTCACCTTGGAAGCCGCAGAGCAGTTCACCGCAGAGGTCCGGCACTCGAAAAGCCCGCCATCTCTATAGAAACCAAACACAGCTGCCCACCACGTGGACACTTCGGAGGACGAAACTGACAAGGTCCTACAGCTCCAGCACCCCGCCCAATGCAACACACCATCAGTACAGCAACGCCTGTCCACACCATCACACTCCAGCGACACTGCCACACCGACCATGTGTGCCAGCTGCAGGGAGCCCCACGAGAGGCGGTACTGTCGATTCTGGGACGCCACATGCAGGAACTGCAGAAAGGTCGGCCGTATCGCCTGAGCCTGCTGTGCCAAAGGCAACTGGAGGTGACCAGCAGCAACCCAAACATCGATGCACTCCGCGGAGCTACACACCACATCCATCCAGCAGCAACAGGTACTGCACTTGTCCTGGGACACCCCTGACAAAATTACTGTAATGGTCCTGATTGAGGGGAACCCCTGCACAATGGAGCTTGACACCGGGTTCTCCATCTCTATAATCTCTGAGGACATGTTTAAGAGACTCTGTTCTAAGCCCCCCCCCCCTTGCGGCCGGCTGGCTTCATCCTACGTGACTTTTTGAAAAATGAGGTGTCCATCCTGGGGTGTCCCGGGGTCACTCAGCCAGCAGAGTGAGAATACAAACCTGGGTCTCCCCACATCAATCTGCAACTCTGGCCACTGTGCAGTGCTGCCTCTACTGATCTGTAATGTTCCAGGGGGGTTGTAATGTAATACTCAGTTTCTCAAACGAGTGTATGCCTGTCTGTTGGTCCACTTAGGAGTCTTGATCCTGGTTGTGTGGTGGGCTAGTTGTGGCAAATGGTAGGGAAGCTCAGTATTTCTGTATACAGTTGTAGGGGCTTTATTGCAATGTGGTATGGCCTGATATTATGTTCTTATTCCAGTGTGGAGTGTGTGTGAGGCAATGGAAGCTGAGTGATAGGGTCTCTCCAAGTGATTGCCAGAAGTGAGATGCGTCCTGATCTTGTGTCTTACAGATAATCTTACAAATAGTCCTTTGCATTTATATCATGCTTTCAACTTTAAAAGGATCATAATGCTGATTGTGTGAACTTAGGCAAATCACGAGAGGTAGAGCAGGAAGGGTTCCATCAGTGCTTAGTTCTTGTGGCCCTTTCTCACACGCCCAGGGAAATGCTGATCACCACTCTGGGGCCAGGAAGCAATTTTTCTCCAGGCCAGTTTGGCCCCCAGTGATCCTGGAGGGTTTTTTTTTTTTATCATATTCTGGGCGTGGAACAGGGGTCACTGGGGTGTGTGGGAGGTATTGGTGAATTTCCTGCATTGTGCAGGACTAGATGACCCTGGAGGTCCCTTCCCACTCTATGAGTCTATGATTCTATAATTCACCCAGGCTGACTGTGGGCACGCCAGCACCTCTGTCAGGCAAAAGCCCCTGAGATCCACCCCCTCCCCTTTTCCTTCACCCGACTTGGAGGCGAAGGGAAGTAATGAGATGGCAAGACTGAACATCGATATCTTAGGAATCAGTGAACTTAAGTGGACAGGAATGGGCAAATTTAACTCAGAAGACCATTATATCTACTACTGTGGCCAGGAATCTCGTAGAAAAAATGGTGTGGCCTTTATAGTCAACAAGAGAGTGCAGGGGTCAG
>NW_015175381.1:450959-451061 GCF_001447785.1 Gekko japonicus | reverse complement strand
CTTGGGCGAAGCTTCGCCCTGCCGTTTGTTTAAAAAAGAAAAGGGCCTTACGGTGGCGTTTCGGAGGCGTCCGGGACCTCAGGGAGCCTACTGTGCTCTTTA
>NW_015175381.1:433178-448350 GCF_001447785.1 Gekko japonicus | reverse complement strand
CCATGGGGTCGCGAAGAGTCGGACTCGACTGTGCGACTGAACAACAACAACAACAACAACAATATGGCCTGATATTATGTTCTTATTCCAGTGTGGGGTGTGTGTGGGGCAATGGAAGCTGAGTGATAGGGTCTCTCGAAGTGATTGTCAGAAGTGAGATGCATCCTGGTCTTGTGTCTTACAGATAATCTTACAAATAGTCCTTTGCATTTATATCATGCTTTCAACTTTAAAAGGATCATAATGCTGATTGTGTGAACTTAGGCAAATCACGAGAGGTAGAACAGGAAGGGTTGCATCAGTGCTTAGTTCTTGTGGGCCTTTCTTACACACCCATGGAAATGATGATTGCCACTTTGGGGCCAGGAAGTAATTTTTCTCCAAGCCTGTTTGGCCCCCAGTGATTCTGGAGGGTTTTTTAAAATCATATTCTGGGTGTGGGACAGGGGTCACTGGGGTGTGGGGGGTATTGGTGAATTTCCTGCATTGTCCAGGGTGTTGGACTAGATGACCCTGGAGGTCCCTTCCCACTCTATGAGTCTATGATTCTATAATTCACCCAGGTTGGCTGTGGGCACGCCAGCACCTCTGTCCGGCAGAAGCGCCAGAGATCCTTCCCCTCCCCTTTTCCTTCGCCCAACTTGGAGGCGAAGGGAAGGGAGAGGGGGGAAAGAATGGATCCCAGGTGCTTCTGCCTGTCAGAGGGGCTGGTGCACACTTCTGGTAAGATGTCAGGGGCTGTGGCATATGTGAATAAGTTATGCTAATGAGCTCCTGCAGCTCTTTTTCTATGAAATGACCCCTGGAGACAGTGAACCTGATGCTGGGCAAACTGGGGAGAATCAGCCCCCTCCACCCGCTTGGCTAAATAGAGCTATCATGTTCTGAGACAGACAGTAGTGTAACTTTTGAATAGCAGTTGCTTGTGGGACATATAAAGGGGGAGAGTGTTGCTTTTATGTAGGGCTTGTTGTCTTCTTGGAGGCATCTGCTTGGCCCTTGTCAGAAACAAGAAGTTGAGCAATAGAAGTCCCAGGTTTAATCCAGCAGGAACCTTCTTGAGTTCTTATGTTCACATATATATCTTCCTCGAGGTAAAAGAGTTCATAGAATAATAATTTCCAAAGAAAGTATAAGGATCAGTGACTGGCATTCTTAATCTACTGAGTGCCTTTCTCTATTGATAAGACTTAAGTTAACTTAATTTAAAGGTGTTGTTTATAGATTCACTCCAATGGAGCACATCAATTTAACTTCAAATTAGACTGAAGTAGTTGGCATACAGCATTCCCAAGGTTTTGGTCAGATAAGAACAATCATACTGGACCAATTCCAGTATGCTTTGGCATCCTTGATACTGGCAGAATGATGGTACACAAGCATATAATAGCATTGTGTTGAATTTTTGCCAACAATACATTTTGAAGCAAAAGGGGATTGAGGTGTGTAAGAACATTGCTTCCTTTTTTCCCCAGTGTTTGCCATAGGTTCATAGCTCCTTCTTTCCCCTGTCCATACCATTAAAAATGTTTCTTCCTAAGATGATCATAGCCAGTCATGGATCCCAATATGTTCATGTCATGTCATATAGCCAATCAGATCTAGACATCTAACAATGCTACAAAGCAAAATAAAAGTGCGGGACTCATTGCTCTCACTCTAAACAGACTTCTGGGTAATAATACAAAGCCAATAAAATTTGGCTACATCATGTGTGAAATTAGAGGAAAGACAATGCTTCCGACCAGTATATGAAATAATTTTCATCCTCTGTTGCAGGCAACATATCACAAAAATGCTTAAAGATCTTAATAGGAAACCTGGTCATTTCTGAGACCAAAACAAGATGTGTGTGTGTGTGTTAAGTACAGTCAGGTTGTTTCTGACCTATGACAACCCTATGAATTAACATTCTACAAAATGTCCTGTTGTTAACAGCCTTGTTCAAGTCTTGCAAACTGACAGCCGTGGCTTCCTTGATTGAGTCAGTCCATTTCATGCTGGGCCTTTGTCTTTTCCTGCTGCCTTTAACTTTTCCTAGTATTATTGTCTTTTTCAGTGACTCTTTCCTTCTCATAATATGACCAAAGTACAAATCAAGATACAGCTGCTTAAAGCCCTAAGCAGCTGGGGAACAAGGCAGTTGAAGGACAGCTTGCTCCTGTATGAACCTGCCTGAATGAGATTAGAATGAGATTATTATCTGAAAAGTACTCAGAGCGTGGAGTGATTCAGCAAGAGTGATTCAGCAAGAGTACTTTATTAGTTCAGGAACAAGACAAAGAAACCAGCTCGCAGGCCGGTTTATATGCGTTCAGAAAACCCGCCACCAAGCACACCTAAACACACCCCCTACTCCCGATAGGCTATTTACAGTAACCGGGCGACCATTGGTCTCCCGGCTGGGAAGCTGGCCCTTTGATTGGGCCGGCTAGGATCCTATGGATCCTTTGTCTTTCGACTGAAGCTACTGAGGAATATTGCCTGGTCAGCCCGGGCAAGTCCGGGCATGTCAGGCTGAGGGTGCTGTTCGGGGCTGCTCCTTGTGGCCGTGGCGGGGCGGTTTGCTGTGGCGTTTCCGACGGCGGTGTGTCCTGCGGGTGCAACGCCGGGGGCTCTAGAGTGACCGGGGCCGAGGCCGGGTTCTGCGGTTCGGTTGCGTGGCCTGAAGTTTCGTTGTGCTCCTGGGGCTCCAGGTCCTCGGGGTCGTTCGGAAGGACCCGGCGCCGCAGTTGGTCGATGTGGCGGTGTAGCAGTTGTCCGTCCTCACAGGAGACCTCATAGGAGCGCGGGCCTCGCACCCGGACCACTCTCGCAGGGATCCAGGGTGGCCCCTGGGCGTAGTTCTTAGCGTAGACTGGGTCTTCCGGGAAGAACCCTCGGGCGGCTGCGTGTGATTCCGATGTCGGTTCCATCTCGGGGGCCCTGTCTGGGTGTAGACGGTCCAGCCGGGAGGTTAGGCGACGACCCATCAGGAGCTCCGCCGGGCTGCAGCCGGTCTCGGTGTGCGGGGTCGTGCGTTGGCCGAACAGGAACACCGCCAGCTTGTAGTCCCAGTCCTTACTGTCGAACTTGCGCAGTGTTTCCTTGGTGGTGCGCACCATGCGCTCCGCCTGGCCGTTGGTTGCCGGGTGGAAGGGCGCTGACCGGACGTGTCGGATTCCACAGTACCTCGTGAAGTCCTGGAACTCGCTGGAGGTAAATGCTGTGCCGTTGTCGGTCACCAGGGTGTCTGGAAGGCCGTGGGAGCTAAAAATGTGGCGCATGGCTCTGATGGCGGCCTTCGAGGAGGTAGACGGTACCGGCACCACCTCCAGCCACTTACTGTAAGCGTCCACTAGAATGAAAAAGATTTGTCCCTGGAACGGCCCCGCAAAGTCCAAGTGTAGCCGGGACCAAGGTTTGTGGGAAGACTCCCAAGCTCGATCGGGCGCTCGGGGCGGTGCGGGCCGGAACGCCTGGCAGGGTTGGCACAGTTTCACCAGTCTCTCAATGTCCTGATCGAGGCCGGGCCACCACACATAACTCCGAGCCAGCGCTTTCATCCGCACCACTCCTGGGTGAGCCTCGTGCAATGCTGCAAGTACTCGGTCTCGGAGTGGGGAAGGGATTACCACCCGACCTCCCCACAGCACACAACCCTTGTGAGCAGACAGTTCGTCTTTGCGCGAGGCATAGGCCGCAAAGTCGGGTCCCGCCGAGGCCAACGGCCACCCCCTTCTCACCCAGTCCAGGACGCGGCAGAGGATAGGGTCCTTTTCGGTGCGCCGGGCCACCTCTTTCACGTGAACCGGCTGGTCGGGCAGCGTTTCCAGCAGCGCGATGTGATGGGCTGGGGCCGGGTCAGGCTCCGTTTCCGGCAGAGGCAGGCGGCTCAAGGCGTCCGCGTGGCCCATTGCCTTCCCGGGCCGGTGCAGGAGCCTGTAGTTGTAGCCCGCCAGGAAGACGGACCACCGGATCACTCGGGGCGAAGTCATCTGGGGGGTCTGGCGGTCCGGGGCGAACAGACCCAGGAGAGGCTTGTGGTCCGTGGGGACCGTGAAGGGCCGGCCGTAGAGGTAGTGGTGAAATTTTTTCACCCCGGCCACTATAGCAAGAGCCTCCTTGTCAATCTGCGCGTAGTTGCGCTCCGCCGCAGACAAGGTACGGGAGTAATAGGCCACAGGTACCTCCCGACCGTCAGGCAGTTTGTGCCCCAGGACCGCCCCGACCCCATATGGAGAGGCGTCGCAAGCCAGCACCACCGGCAGGTCCTCGTTGAAGTGTGCGAGTACCGAATTTGAGACGAGGAGGTCTTTGACCGCCTGGAAAGGCGCCTGCTGAGCCGTCCCCCAGACCCACGGCGCGCCCTTGTCGAGGAGCCGATGGAGGGGTTCGGCTACTGCAGCTTTGAGGGGAAGAAAAGAGTGGTAAAAGTTCAGGAGGCCTAAGAAGGCCTGTAGCTCGGTCTTTGATGTGGGGGCTGGGGCGTTCGAGATCGCTCTGGTCTTCTCCGCCGTGGGGTGAATGCCCTGTGCGTCGACCGCGAACCCTAGAAACTCCACTTTGGGCACGCCGAGCAAGCATTTTTCGCGCTTCACCTTCAGCCCCGCCTGGTCGAAGCGTTGGAGAACGGTACGGAGTCGGGTGGCAAACGACGCGGCGTCGGGGGCGGTGATCAAGACGTCATCTAGAAAGGGCTGTACCCCGGGGATACCTTTGAGGAGAGAGTCCATGAAAGATTGAAAAATCCCCGGAGCCACCGAGACGCCGAACTGGAGCCGGTGGACCTTGAAAGCCCCTCTGTGCGTGGCGATCGTCTGGGCTTCCGCCGTGGCGGCGTCCACCGGCAGCTGCTGATAGGCCTGCGCCAAGTCCAGCTTTCCAAATATGCGAGCCCCCGCGAGCGCCGCCAGCACGTGGCTGACCACCGGAACGGGGTACGCGTGGTCCTGCAGTGCTTTGTTAATTGTGCACTTATAGTCCGCACAGATCCGGACGTCCCCGTTTGGTTTGATCGGTGTGACAATGGGGGTTTCCCAGCGTGCCGATGCCACCGGCTCCAACACCCCTTGCGCCACCAGCTTGTCGAGTTCCGCCTCGATTTTCGGCCTTACCGTTAAGGGCGGAAACCTGGCCTTGATCCGTATGGGCCGGACCGCCGGGTCCAGGTCCAGGGAGATGGGGGCCCCCGTGAACTTGCCTAAGGACCCATCGAAAACCCGGGGGAATTCGTTGCAAACGTCCGCGAAATCGGCTTGCTGCAGCTGGTGGATGCCCCCGATGGTCAGGCCCAGCGGCTTAAACCACGACATCCCCAGGAGACTGGAAAGCCGGCCCCCCACCACCAGAATGTCCAAACAACCCTTGAAGTCCTGGAACTCCACCAGGAACGTGCCCCAGCCCCGCACCACCACAGGATTCTTATTGAAATCCTGAAGCCTGATGTGTGGTTTGCGCAGAGGGGGTCCCCCGTTGGGACACACTGTCCGCAACGTCTCCTCCGAGATAATGGTAAACTCGGAGCCCGTGTCAAGTTCCATGCTACAGGGGGACCCCTCTATCCGGACCGTAACATGGACTTTGTTTCGGCTCTGACGGGGCAAGTCACCTACCTGGGGCTGGGGCTGGTGGCCGACGGCATTTGTGTCGATCGAATGGAGGTCCACAGTGTGGATGGGTTCCCACTGGTGGCTGGGTTTCCTGGGTGGCTGGCGGCGGCTGCGGCAGACCTTGGCGATGTGGCCCTGCTTGTTGCAGGACCTGCAGACCGCCTCGCGGAAACGGCAGCTCCGACGTTCATGCGCGTCCCCGCAGCTGGCACAGGAGGAAGCTGGCTCCGACGGCCTCGCTGGCGGTGCGCCCTTCGAACGGTGAGGTTGTGACGGCTTGCGGTGGAGTTGCGCCACTGCCTCCTCTTCGGAGTCTGCCGAATCCCCTCCGGCTTGGGTGCGGTGTACCCGATGGCCGCCGTGGCCCGGGTGCTCATTCTCGAAGGCAGCCGCATCCTTTAAAGCCGTGGCTAGCGTGAGGTCATCATCCCGAATGAGGCGCCTCCTCAGTTTGGCCTCTCGTAAACCCAACAAGAACTGATTCAGCAGGGTCTCGTCCAGGTTGCTGAAATCGCATTTCATGGCGGCCTTGCGAAGGTTGGCCAGGAAGTCCGCAGCTTTCTCTTCGGGGCCCTGGACCTTCACAAAAAAATCCATGCGGGCCGCAAATTTGGAGGGCTGTGGCGCTAGATGGGCCGTGAGAGCCGTGATGAGGGCCTCGAAGCTCACCTCCTCTACCTCCTTAGGTGAGATTAGGTTCTGCAGAAGGAGCAGGGTGTCCATCCCACACAGCCGGATGAGCTGGGATCTCTTCAATTCGGCGTCGGTGACCCGCATGCAGGCAAGGTAGTGCTTGAGGATCCTCACCCATGTGGTCCATCGTTCGGGGTGGGCCAAGTCAAACGGAGCGATGCCTTCGTGCGAGGTCCCTGCTGGAGCGGCGGTGGCGACCCCGGAGGATGCGTTGGGCCCGGAGGATGAGGACGTGGAAGCAGAGGAGGGAGCGGAGGTGGCGTTTTGCTCCGACATTTCCGCGGATGCTCGTGGACGCTCGGAGGACCGGGTGAGGCGGGCGCGCTGGTCGAGCGAGCTTAGCCTGAAGCGTGCTAGGCGTGGAGAGCGATGCTGCTGCTCGAGGGGTCAGCAGTGTGCAAGCGGAGCCGGGAGCGGAGCGATGAGCAGTTGCCGGAGAGCTGGGATGCGAAGTTGCGCGGTTCCCGGAGAGGTCTCGGCGTCAGGCTCGGTGCGGTACTCGTGTCGGCGTCCGGGTCTTGTTCATGGGGTCGTAGATCCCACCTTCGTCGCCAGTGAAAAGTACTCAGAGCGTGGAGTGATTCAGCAAGAGTGATTCAGCAAGAGTACTTTATTAGTTCAGGAACAAGACAAAGAAACCAGCTCGCAGGCCGGTTTATATGCGTTCAGAAAACCCGCCACCAAGCACACCTAAACACACCCCCTACTCCCGATAGGCTATTTACAGTAACCGGGCGACCATTGGTCTCCCGGCTGGGAAGCTGGCCCTTTGATTGGGCCGGCTAGGATCCTATGGATCCTTTGTCTTTCGACTGAAGCTACTGAGGAATATTGCCTGGTCAGCCCGGGCAAGTCCGGGCATGTCAGGCTGAATGCACTACGTGGTAATGGCGACAGTACATTACATTATCTGAGGCCCACTCTGAGTCCCCTGCATTCAAAAATGATGTAAGCACCATGAAAAAGACATTTTCCCCCTACTACAGTGCCTCATCTGTGGAATCCCCTTTCATTTACTTCCATGTGGCAACAAATTTATTAATTTTCTGGTGTTAAATCAAGGGTTTTTTTATTTTCCAAGACCACTGAGAATGGTCAGTTTTGTCTTAACAGGGTTTGTTATGCTGCACTCCTATGCATATCTACATGGGAGTAAATCCCTCCGGCACCCTCTGGGGTTTGGGGAACATAATATCTGTGGTCCATGGAGTCTTGAAAGCACCAGCCCAGTCAATTCTTGGTTGTACAGACAAGTTTAAGCACCTGAAGGTGATGTTAGCTTCACCCACCTCACAGTTACAGTTCATTACAAGGGAGAATGGCCATGACACAGTAACCTGCCTCCTCATCTGGGAACCTTCCTGAGACCCACCCTCCGCGTCCCTGGCTGTTTGGCTGGCTGGCTTTTCCCTTTTCATCAGTAGCAAGAAGCTGGGTGAGGGTGAGGATTGTCTTTTCCCTACCATAGCAAAATGAAACAGTGCTAATAGAAGATGAGGAAGGAAAAAAAATGTGTACTTTAATAATCAGAGGGGAGAAACCCCCTAAATGCTACCAAGCAGTAGTTCTACCTGATGTCCATTCGTCATAACAGAGCTTTACTTGGAAAAGTTCTTGATGGAATATCTCCTTCAAGTATGAAGTAAAGCGGCAATGTTGAAAGCTGTGTTAAATGACAGATTGGAGAATCATTATATTAGCTAATTTCCATCTGCAATTGTCTAGTTAATATTTCATTACGTTGAATTACCCCATTAATAGATTTAATGGAGGACAAAGTTGTATCTTGATGGTTGGTTCCATATATAGGGTGTCACAGCAAAATAAGACATACAGATTTAATTATGTTATCTTGGCACATGAAGGTCTTCTGAAATGGTTCCTAATTTGTTTTACTGAAGCCAGAGGCCTCCGAGCACCACACAGCTCTTCTTAGGCTTGTGTACAAAATGTGGATTTCTGTAGATACTTCCTCTTGGAGGCTAGTGCTCAAGCACAAAATCTTCAGAGGGCTGACTCTCAATTCCTTTAATGTAAAGAACACTTTAAGTAAGGAAGCGTTTCAGTAACACCAGCATATGTTGGCTCTTTATAAAGATTTTTTCAGTTCTGTGTCGTGACACAGTAACCTGTCTCCTTTATTTTGGGGAGAGAAAATGAAGTAGGCCAGATGTCTGTATTCGTTTCCCTCTCATCCCCACCCCAAGTGATACTAATGCACTGTTGATGATAAAATCCAGGCCTGTAACTCCGAATATATTAACATTTCTGAGGTAATAGCAAATAATAGCAATAAACTCCTGATTAAATGGCTGTGTATTAGCACTTTAAAAGCTAAACATTTGTCAACCATATCAATTGTTTAAGGGAAAAATCCATATACCTCTAGAGGGTCGTGTGTTGGTTTAAAATGAAATATTATACATTGATTTTATGGCTTTTTCCTTTCTCATATTTATTCTGATATACTCCACTTATTTTGTCAGAAATAATATCCCTACTCTTTCGTTATTACAACTGGGAAGAAAAGATCAATCAGATATTTCAAAGGTTTGAACTGAAAGAACATTTCATCCCCTGGCAGCAACCATCACACTGTACATCTCAACTTTTTGCACAAGAACACAATTTTGCCAAGAGAACACTGCACTGTCGGAGTAAAGACCAAGTCAAAAGGAGTTCAGATTGGCTATCTTTTATCCAATTGGTAATTTACAGTTTACTAGAAACATTATTTTTCTATCTTTCTTGTGAATACTCAACAATTATGCATGATCTGGAAAGGAAACAGTGATGCATTTATTCTGGCTCCAAACTTTATTTTCCTATAGAATTTTCCAGTCACATGAAAAGTTTTCAATATTATTAGGTACATTTCTTCAGATTCAAGTCCCATTTGACAGATTAAGTGCATGGGATATTGCCAACTTGAGTTTCATTTCTTCAAAGTACAAATTGGTCTGGAAAAGGAGAATGTTATATCACCAAGTGCCACATTTCTTTTGTTACTTAGAAGAACCTTCACAAATAAATGGATCCCAAATTTCATCTTGCATTTTGAATCAGAATGATTTGCTTAGAGATTTTTGAGCAGTGCCTGAACATCTATATTATTAATATCATGAGGACAAGAAGCTGTTCATTCCAGTGGTGAACTATATTTATTTTCCGCACATTCTATGTTTCAAAAAGCTCATGTGAATTCTATATAAGTATTCCTTTTTTATCAATATGGTTAAAAATGGTAGAAGTCATTGTTTTTAAATATGTGGATCCCCCTACAGTCAATCAATGAAAAATCTCATCATGTGAATGGGAGAGGTTTAAGCATACACTTAACCCTCCTGGTGATATCAAACAGAAATTGAACTCTTACTTAAGGCAGTGCCTCAAATTCCTTCACTGATTCATCCGCTAAGACCTATTCATCAGGAAGTGAGGAATGACATTGTTTGCCAGCCTCTTAAATACTGACTTTGAAACAGAACTCTGGTGAATAATGTGAGAAACACAGAGATGGTGTGGTTTTAAGGCATAGGACTAGATACACATCACAGCATGTGAGGTACTTCCTAATTGAAATATTTCTAGTCCCCAAGAAACCTCATCTAAGGAGCTCCACCTGATTATATAAGCTTCATGCATAGTGCTAGCTCCTTTGATGGGACAATAAAGGAAATAAAAACAAACAGATAACCATATTTTCATCAATTGTTCAAAACCACTGTTTTTCTGTCGTTATCACTCATGTTTTGGAACTTAGGCAGACAAGTTAATTTCATCCTTCAGTTATATTATGATGAATTCTAAGAATGAAGAATGATAAGAGTATTATAATTCCTTTCCTCTGAGATTTTCCTATACAAAGATCCCCACTCTCATACCCTTAGAAAGCTGGTTTATGTAGACACAAGAACAAGACGATTTGGTATTCATGGTTTTAGAAGGGTGGTGAATGCTTTTCATTTACCAGTATTGTTATCATTCATTTCAGTTCCGACTCAAAAAGTAAATCAAGAAATTAGCTGAAGGCATGGTAGTGAGTAATTACATTTGCACTGCATATCTTAGAAGCTTGCTCACTATCCATCCTGCCCTTTTAATTTATTGTACTGTGCAGAAACACATTACGTAGCTAACAGATTTGTTCTGCAACAGGACTGAATAACTTATTTACGTTTGCAGCTAAAGCATTTGTAATGAGTGCTGAAACAGGGAGACTCAATTGGATCAACTGATTTAGCTTGTGATTTACATTTTGGTTTCCTTTTGCATCTATAAATATGTTGTGATAGTTGCCTAATTAATAGATTTCTCTCCTAAGGGATATTCTAAAGCCTATACAAGAATGAAAAATAAGTTATAAGCACAGGTGCATTGTCCTGGAAGGAAACTTTTACTTTGGTGGACCTAACCACAAACAGAGTTATTATTTGGCAGTATCAGTTTTCTGCTGTTTGTTTGGCAGTTGATACTGTATGTCCCAAGTTTTCACACAAACAAAAAACATTGAGAAACTATTGTGGTAGTGAAATGTCTTGATGGCTTAGTTAGAATATGTTTTGGACCTCAGTACAGGATTAAAGTGCACAGTCCTACCTTATTGGCAAGTGACAGAAACAAAGGGAAAGGTTGGCCACAGGTCCCTGACATGTGAAGGAAGGAGAGGAGGCTCATTTAGGAACAAAATGAACACACTGAGTTATCAATGGGTTAATAAGTAGGTCAATAAGCAGTAAAGATGCTAAAACTGAAAATAGACATTAACAGTGACACACACACAAACACACACACAAACACACACACAAACACACACACACACACACACGTGAACCTGCAGAATGTGTGGACAATGTGGCCCTGTCATTTCAAACACTCTTTAAAAACATTTACCTACCTCCAGCCACAAGATTTAAATACATTTTAATGGTACAGCAGAGGTACTTTCCCCATTACTTCTATTACGGCCGAAAGTCCCTGCAGCACTGTACAAACATTCTAGAGAAGGAAATGTCTTTGGAGGGAAAGACTGTATCCTCCATTCTCCTTATCCCAACTGCAGTTGCTTCCCCCCCAATCTCATAAAATTCAAATATATGAAGTTGACTAGACCAGATACACAAGCCCCTTATTCACAAGTAAATTTTATCACTTTTTGTTTTCTTTTTAAAGCACTCCATGAAGGCCTTTGCAAACATGCACCTCTCCTTTCACGCACATTTCAAAATACAGTTCTAAATTGCAATTTCATAGCAGTTTTCAGCTATGCCAGGTCAGGCAGTTTTTTCCAGCTATGCCAGGTCAGGCAGCTGGCTCCCTAACTGTCTTGCCCTGACCTTGCCACAGCAATCCACACAATGGTCACCTCCAGACTACACTACTGTAACTTGCTCTATGCAGGGCTACTCTTGAGACTGACTCAGAAACTCCAGCTGGTCCAGAATGCGGTGGAGTAGGTCCTTACGGGAACCCCACAAACAGCACATATTCAACCTGGGCTGTGCAAGCTGCACTGGCTCCAGGTGGAGTAGCGAATCAAGTTCAAGGCTCTGGTATTAACCTTTAAGGCCCTAAATCAGGGGTGTCAAGCATGTGGCCCAGGGGTCGGATCAGGCTCCCGGAGGGCTTCTATCAGGCCCACAGTGGAACTGGCTGTCTTCTGCTGCTGCTTCCAGTTCTGCTGTTGCGTCATTGTAGGTTTGTGGTGCTGCAGTGATTTATAATAGCTGAATGTAAAAATTTCTCCAAAATCACAGGGTAGCTGCTGGAGCCTCTCCCCAAGATACCCACCATGTTTCAGGAATATTGAACCAGGGGGTCCAATTCTATGGGCCCCAAACAGGTTGTCCCCATCCCCTCCATTGTTCTATATGGTGGGGGGGAAAAGGTAGTCCAATGTTCTTCAAACTTGGCTGGTATCTTGGGGAGGGGCTCCAGCAGCTACCCTGTGAGTTTGGAGCCTTTCCCTCAAACCCCCTCCCCTCCAGCTTCCAGAATATACCCTATGTTTTCGCCATTAACTTCAATGGCCCATAGGATATAATGGGCCCGAAATTGACATTCGGCTGGCCCTTTTTCAGGCCCGGCGTTCTAGTGCGGAGCCTGAAAAAGGAGGGGAGGGGAGGTGGGCGGCTCTGCCGGCCGTTTTTCAGGCCCGGCTCTCCGGCATGGAGCCTGAAAAAGGTGGGGAGGGCAGCTCAGCAGTCCCCCCCCGCAGCGGCCATAACTTTTTAAAGGCCCCTAAGGACAACTGGGGGAGCCAGAATGACCTCTCACCCGAGAGGTGGAATTTGCCCCTACGAGTCCAAGGCCACCACCCCGGGGCTCAGGGAGGCAAGGGAATGTTTCACCCTTCCTCTCCCCCCACAGGGACCTCGCAGCTACCGCCAAGAACAGTGACAGTGGCCATAACTGTTTAAAGAGCCCCTCCCGAGAGCTGGGGGAGTGTTGGATCCCCAAGCATCGAGAATAAATCCACGTTTCAAAGAAAGCAAAGTTTATTTCAAAGCATTGGAAAGACACTCAAACACGTTCTTTGTTAGAACTGGGGACCAGCAGTTAGGGCAGACATGATAAAGGGATTCAAGTTAGATACAGAACCAATGGATAACGTTCCCGCCGGCGGGCAGGAGAAAACGGTTCCTTGCTCAGATCTTGGGAACCAGGCAAACAGTAGACACAACACAGGTGCAGTTCTCAGGCTTGAGAAATAACAAGCTGGCAGCGAAGCATACTCTCCCCCTCACATCCTCCAGTTGTTTTACTTTGGCATTACAGCAGGCAAACACATAGGTCAGCTGGCAGGGACAGGGATCACATATGTACAACCAGAAGTCACACAGAACACCATGGCAGCTTGCTGACATACTGCCCCCTCAAAAACACACTTTAACCACCACCTCCCGGGTTGGGCGGGAGACCTCCCGGGCTGGGCGGGAGACCTCCCGGTTTGTCCGGGAACTTCCTGTGGAAACAACGAAGCAGGTAAGGGGCCCGAATATCCCCTTCTTCCACCCATTCGCGGTGCTGGGGACCGAAATCAACCCATTCAATGAGGTACCAGAGTTTACCACGTTTCAGCTTGGAATCAAGGATATCAGCGATTTCAAAATGCTCATCCCCCTCAAGGATGATCGGAGGCGGGGGAGAAACAGTTGGCCTCCATGGAGAGGTGCCAGGATCCTTCTTCAGCAAACTCATGTGAAATACAGAATGCAGAGAACGCAAATTTTTAGGCAATACAACATCAACAGCAACATCATTAATCACCTTGCGCACCTTGAACGGCCCAATAAATTTCCAACCCAGTTTTCTGCTAGGGCGCAACATCTTGATGTTTTTAGTAGAAACATACACAAGGTCCCCAGGTTTCAGATCAAATCCCACCACCCTACCCTTGTCTGCCTGGGCCTTATAAGCTGCTTTAGCAGCATCGAGAGTTTGACACAAAAGCGGCCACGCAGTTCTTAGAGAAGAACACCAGGTATTAGCATCACCCACGGGACGGTCAGAGACCCCCTCCAGGAAAGGAAGGGGGGGCTGTCATACCCAGAGACAGCCTTGTATGGAGACATGCCAGTCGAACTATGCACAGTGTTATTGTAACAATATTCAGCCAGGGGTAACAAATCAGCCCAATCATTTTGTTGGTAATTAGTGAAGCAACGAAGGTACTGTTCCAAAGTTTGATTAACCCTTTCTGTTTGGCCGTCAATCTCGGGATGATAAGCGCTGCTGAGCCCCTGCTCCACCCCCAAAATAGCGAGGAGTTCCTTCCAAAATTTAGAAACAAACTGGGTCCCCCTGTCAGAAATTAACTTAGTAGGCAATTGATGGATTTTCACCACATGAGACATGAACGCCGCAGCCAACCTCTGCGCGGTAGGCAGTGAAGGGAAAGGAACAAAATGGGCTTGCTTAGAAAACAGATCAACCACCACCCAAATAACAGTGTTCCCCTTGCTCACAGGGAGATCAGTGATAAAGTCCATAGAGACCACTTCCCACGGTCTGGAAGGAGTAGGCAAAGGATGCAAAAGTCCAGGAGGCTTCCCCCCCCTAGGTTTAGTCAATGCGCAAGTTTGACAGGTGCGTACAAATTCCAACATATCTTTGCGCATGTGGGGCCACCAAAACTGCCTGCGGAGGAGTTGAAGCGATTTAACAAAGTTCCAATGGCCCGCAAGTTTGGAACCGTGGGCAGAGTCCATCACTTCCCTCCGGAGGGAAGTCGGAACAAACAGTTTATCTCCAGAGTAAATCAAGCCCTCAGGGCTGCGGATACAGTCAGGCAATCCCAAAATATAATCATCATCCTCTTTGGAGAAAGCAGAGATATACTTGTGGACCCACGCCCCCCCCACCGCAGGGAGCGGGGAGAGCGGAGAAATGTCCGGCCGGGAAGTGGCGCGCGCTTGCGCGCGAGTAACCACGGCTCCCCCCAAATGGGAGGGAGAGAAAACAGAGTCCATGATGACCTCACGCTGGCTGTCATGTTGTGGGAGGCGTGAGAGCGCGTCAGCCAGGGAGTTGGCCGCCCCCGGGAAATGGCGAAGGGTGAACCGAAACTTAGCGAAGAAATCAGCCCACCGAAGTTGCTTTGCATTGAGAGAACGGGGCGACTTCAGCATCTCCAGATTTTTATGATCAGTCCAAACCTCAAAAGGAAGCTGGGCCCCCTCCAACCACTGTCTCCAAGAGGAGAGGGCAAGCCGGATAGCTGACGCCTCCTTTTCCCATATCCCCCAGTTACGTTCAGCATCAGAGAACTTTCTGGA
Source organism: Gekko japonicus (assembly GCF_001447785.1). Classification (NCBI taxonomy): domain Eukaryota; kingdom Metazoa; phylum Chordata; class Lepidosauria; order Squamata; family Gekkonidae; genus Gekko; species Gekko japonicus. The sequence goes on along the minus strand of NW_015175381.1, from coordinate 433,289 downwards.
CACAAAAGCGAGGGGGTGCAGACGGCCATCATCCCCCTCCTGTAAAATCGCAGCCCCCATAGCCACATCAGAAGCATCGGTTTGCACAATGAATTTTTTAGTTTCATCCGG
>NW_015175381.1:428162-431042 GCF_001447785.1 Gekko japonicus | reverse complement strand
CCCCCGGCGGTGGCGGCGGTGCAGGCACTCCCTGAACAGGTGGCGCTTGTGGAGGTGGTAGTACCGGCGGCGGAGCCTGCAGAGGTGGCGCAGGTGGTCCCTGTGCAGGTGGAACTTGCGGCTGCGGGGCATAATCTGCTAGAAAATTAGTCATTCGAATGTCCATCATCCCCGGTAACGCTTCCATCACATCGTGGACCGTGCGCATCAGATCTCTCACCGATTGTTCCAGCTCCTCCAGCCGTTCCCTTGTCGTTTCCTCCGGGATCGGCTCCCGTGGTTGGTATTCAGGAGGCGGCCCATAGTCTCCCTCCGTCTGGAAGTCCGCGGCTCCCTCTGAGGATCCTGCCCGGGCTCCCTCCCCCATCGGTTCAAACATCCAGTCTTCCACGTCTCTCCGATAACTCCCAGTCTCCCCCGAACTCCCGGAGTCGGGAAACATTCCTTTGTCGAAAAGACTTTCTCGAAGCCCACTGCCTCGACGGGAATACACCTCCCTGGTGCCTTGGGTGTTATACAAAGCCCAATCATCCTGTGCTGGGGTCTTCCGCGCACCCCAATGCGAAGGGGTCGGTGGCGGCCAAGACAGGTATGCAGGCATTCGGGTAATCGCTCCCCCCACAGCACCTTCCCCTGGTGCGGTAGTTGTTACAATCAAAGGTGCGGAGGTAGTTGGGACCGATCCCGTGTCCCCCTCCGTGGTAGGTAGGTATCCCTCAGACCCGCTCATGGTCTCGCCAGAATCGGGACGATAGGAGAAAGGGAGTTCTAACAATATGTTGGATCCCCAAGCATCGAGAATAAATCCACGTTTCAAAGAAAGCAAAGTTTATTTCAAAGCATTGGAAAGACACTCAAACACGTTCTTTGTTAGAACTGGGGACCAGCAGTTAGGGCAGACATGATAAAGGGATTCAAGTTAGATACAGAACCAATGGATAACGTTCCCGCCGGCGGGCAGGAGAAAACGGTTCCTTGCACAGATCTTGGGAACCAGGCAAATAGTAGACACAACACAGGTGCAGTTCTCAGGCTTGAGAAATAACAAGCTGGCAGCGAAGCATACTCTCCCCCTCACATCCTCCAGTTGTTTTACTTTGGCATTACAGCAGGCAAACACATAGGTCAGCTGGCAGGGACAGGGATCACATATGTACAACCAGAAGTCACACAGAACACCATGGCAGCTTGCTGACAGGGAGCCAGAATGACCTCTCGTGTTTGATGTCTGAGGGGCAACACCGCTCGGACATCACACGCGAGAAGTGGAATTTTTGCCCTACGAGTCCAAGGCCACCACCCCGTGGCTCAGGGAGGCAAGGGAACGTTTCGCCCCGCTCCTCCCCCCTCTGCTGGTATCGCAGCTGCCACCGAAAACAGCGACTGTGGCCATAACTTTTTAAAGAGCCCCTCCCAAGATTTGGGGGAGCCAGAATGACCTCTCGCGTGTGATGTCCGAGGGGCAACGCCACTTGGACATCACACGTGAGAGGTGGAATTTGCCCCTGCAAGTCCAAGGCCACCACCCCGGGGCTCAGGGAGGCAAGGGAATGTTTCTCCCCGGCCCTCCCCCCGCACGGGCATCGCAGCTGCCACGGAGAACAGCGACAGCAGCCATAACTTTTTAAAGAGCCCTTCCAGAGAGCTGGGGGAGCCAGAATGACCTCTTCCGTGTGATGTCCGAGTAGCACATGCAAGAGGTGGAATTTGCCCCTACGAGTCCAAGGCCACCACCCCGGGGCTCAGGGAGGCAAGGGAACATTTGCGTTGCAGCTGCCACCGAGAACAGCGAAGGCGGCCACAACGTTTTAAAGAGCCCCTCTTGAGAGCTGGGGGAGCCAGAATGGCCTCTCGTGTGTGATGTTCAGTGGAATTTGCCCCTACGAGTTCAAGGCCACCACCCCGTGGCTCAGGGAGGCAAGGGAACATTTTGCCCCTCCCCTCCCCCTGTGCTGGCGTCGCAGATACCACTGGAGTTGGGAGTAAGCAGTGAAGTGGCTAAATTTGCAGATGATATGAAGTTGTTCAGGATGGTGAAAACCAGTGAGGATTGTGAGGCACTCCAAAGGGATCTGTCAAGGATGGGCAAGTGGGCGTCAACATGGCAAATGGGGTTCAATGTGGCCAAGTGCAAAGTGCACATTGGAGCAAAAAATCCTAAATATAGATACACATTGATGGGGTCTGAACTGGCAGAGACTGATCAAGAGAGAGATCTTGGAGTCATAGTAGATAACTCACTGAAAATGTCGAGACAGTGTGTGACTGCAATAAAGAAGGCCAATGCTATGCTGGGGATTATTAGGAAGGGTACTGAAAACAGATCAGCCAATATCATAATGCCCCTATATAAATCAATGGTGAGACCTCATTTGGAATACTGTGTGCAGTTCAGGTCACCACACCTTAAAAAGGATATTATAGCTTTGGAAAAAGTGCAGAAAAGGGCAACTCGAATGATAAAAGGGTTGGAACACTTTCCCTATGAGGAAAGGTTAAGGCGCTTAGGGCTCTTTAGCTTGGAGAAACGACGACTGAGGGGTGACATGATTGAGGTTTATAAGATTATGCATAGGAAAGAGCAGGTAGAGAAAGAGGTACTTTTCTTCCTTTCTCACAATACAAGAACTTGTGGGCACTCCATGAAATTGCTGAGCGGTTGGGTTGGGTTGGGTTGGAACGGATAAAAGGAAGTACTTCTTCACCCAAAGAGTGATTAACACATGGAATTCACTGCCACAGGAAGTGGTGGGTGCTACAAGCATGGACGGCTTCAAAAGGGAATTAGATAAGCATATGGAGCAGAGGTCCATCAGTGGCTATTAGCCACAAGGTATAGCTAGGGGCTCTGGGGCAAGTGATGCTCTGTCTTCTTGGTCC
>NW_015175381.1:422104-427991 GCF_001447785.1 Gekko japonicus | reverse complement strand
CTTTAAAGAGCCCCTCCGGAGAGCTGGGGGAGCCAGAATGACCTCTTGCATGTGATGCCGCTCGGACATCACATGCGAGAGATGGAATTTGCCCCTACGAGTCCAAGGACACCACCCCGGGGCTCAGGGAGGCAAGGGAATGTTTCACCCCGCCCCTCCCCCCCGCATGGGCATTGCAGCTGCCGCCGAGAACAGCGACGGCGGCCATAACTGTTTAAAGAGCCCCTCCCGAGAGCTGGGGGAGCCAGAATGACCTCTCGTGTTTGATGTCTGAGGGGCAACGCCACTCAGACATCACACGCGAGAGGTGGAATTTGCCCCTACGAGTCCAAGGTCACCACCCCGGGGCTCAGGGAGGCAAGGAAACATTTCACCCCACCCCTTCCCCCCGCGCGGGCATCACAGCTGCTGCCAAGAACAGCAACAGCGGCCACAATTTTTTAAAAAGCCCCTCCCGAGAGCTGGGGGAGCCAGAATGGCCTCTCGCGTGTGATGTCCGGTGGAATTTGCCCCTACGAGTCCAAGGCCACCACCCTGGGGCTCAGGGACCCAAGGGAACGTTTTGCCCCACCCCTCCCCCTGCGCGGGTGTCGCAGCTGCCATCGAGAACAGAAACGGCAGCCATAACTTTTTAAAGAGCCCCTCCCGAGAGCTGGGGGAGCCAGAATGACTTCTCATGTGTGATGTCCGAGGGGCTCAGGGAGGCAACGCCGCTCGGACATCACACCGAGAGGTGGAATTTGTCCCTACGAGTCCAAGGCCACCGCTCTGGGGCTCAGGGAGGCAGGAGAACTTTTCACCCCGCCCCCCGTGGGTGTTGCAGCTTCCGCTGAGAACAGCAGCGGCTGCCATAACTTTTTAAAGAGCCCCTGAGGAGAGCTGGGGGAGCCAGAATGACCTCTCACATGAGAGGTGGAATTTGCCCCTATGAGTCCAAGGCCACCACTCTGGGGCTCAGGGAGGTAGGAGAACGTTTCACCCTGCCCCCCCCCATGGGCTTCGCAGTTGTTGCTGAGAACAGCGGCGGCAGCCATAACTTTTTAAGGATCCCCGAAGGAGAGCTGGGGGAGCCAGAATGACCTCTCACATGAGAGGTGGAATTTGCCCCTATGAGTCCAAGGCCACCACCCTGGGGCTCAGGGAGGCGGATGAATGTTTCGCCTCCCCCCCACTGTGTCCCAACTGATGACTGGTGGGAGCAGGGGGCGTGGCTTATGTGCCTGTCCCCTGGGCTCCTGAATGGCGGAGCAGTGCTCCGGTGCACTCCGGCAGTAACCGAGGCCTGTATACCACTGACACACTGCTCATTATATGCTGTTTCTACACAGAGACAATTGTTCATATAGCTCTTGCTGCAGGTGCTGCTGCTGTGAATGCAGAGTCATTTGCAGTGGTTACAAAGTTGCCCAGCTGTATTTCCAGCATTTTTTTTGTCTCAGTCTGTTGTACCTGCTATCCTCCTGCCACCAGGCTTTTTTTAAATGGGCCTTTAAAAATCTTAATTGATGCATTGCTAATGCACAATAATGTTATAATAATCTACTGCATCAATATACTGGTTCCCAGAATTCATTTTTTTCAAAATAAAGCCCTTTTTACTGTAGAGCTATAAGAGGAAAAGGTGCAATATGAACATCCCCCTTTTCTCAATGAAAAGGACTAAAGAATTACCTTTTTACAAAATGGAAGGCTGGATCTAATACATTGTTGCAATATTATCACAGCAATCTCTTAATTGCTGATTATAATTTTTTTTAAAAAAAAACCCAGCTGCTAACATGTTAGACTGCCACTGGTGGGCTTCTAGGGCTTTTTTGGGGGGGCTCTTTTTGTAGCAGGTACTCATTTGCATATTAAGTGACACACCCCTAATGTAGCCAATCCTCCAAGAGCTTACAGTAGCTCCTGTAAGAAGAGCTCTGTAACCTTTTGGAGGATTGGCTACATTAGAAGGTGTGGCTTAATATGCAAAGGAGTTCCTGCTACAAAAAGAGCCCGGGGGGGGGGGTAAAAAAAAATCTGCATTTCCTATCTTGAATGAAGCAGTGATACCCACCTCCATGAGCATGCTGGATGAATAAAGGTTTGCTTTTTATGTTTTACCCAATCATCATATTTCCTTGCCGTAATCCATGACCTGTGCATGTAAAGCTTATAATAAGTACAAAATATTTGTTCATATAGTCCATAATATATTTTTTACAGATGCTTAAATCCAAATTCGTTTCGAAGCGTCTTTTTCAAACATCAAACCTCCTAGCAAGAAACATTGCTAGGAGGTTTGATGTTTGAAAAAGACGCTTCGAAACGAATATCAGCTCTGGAGGAGTTCGTCCACATCAGTGTACCATACCATTGGATTTAAGCATCTGTAAAAAATATATTATGGACTATATGAACAAATATTTTGTACTTATTATAAGCTTTACATGCACAGATTGCAGTAGCTCTATTTGTTATTCATCATTATCATACTGCAAACACCCCCCCCATACCTTTTTGTAATCCATGACCTGACAAGGTTTCTTTTTAATTTCCGTAATGAATAATGATCACCTATTTATTTTTATTTTAAAAAATCATCAGTCACTTTTGTCACTCAAGGTAGCTCACTGTAAAAATAACACTTCAGTAAACAAATAAACAAAGCGCTAGTCTTAAAGCATCAAATAAAATGTTACTAGGTTGCAATATACAATTAAAAATTGAGCTTTTCTTAAAATCTCCCAGTAAAACACAGCAAGTTCCAATATACGATTCACCAAAATAAAACTAGACAACTGTTTAAAAATCTTCATACACTATTTTGTTATAGAATGTATATTAATCTGTTGTGGAATTGTGTTTGTCTTCTTTCTGCAGATGGGCAAAAGAAAGTTCAAGAGGATTTTGATATAGACATGGATGCACCAGAGACAGAGAAGGCTGCAGTGGCAATACAGTCTCAGTTCAGAAAATTCCAAAAGAAAAAGACTGGCTCCCAGTCTTAGTAGCTACCTCACAGTTTCAGCATCACCACTTCCTGATCTGACAGGAAATGAACAAACAAACAAACTAGATGCATGTACAGAAATTATCTCTATTTAAAACTCCATTGGAAGGTATTAAAACTATAAAGCTTATGTGTGGCATAATCTCTGTGTAACTCCATTCTCATTGCTTCTGTAACTCACGGTTTTACTTGATGTTAAAATAAAATGTTAGGATGAAGTTACTCCAACTGTCAGCCTTGACCTGTCTTGTTACATTAATCCAGCAAACCTAGTGTTACAAATTAAAACAGTCCAGATGCCTATTTTCCTCTTCACCTAAAGGTTGGAGAGACAGCACCTTATGTTATCAACTTATCTCTTTCTCTTTTTGCTGAGAAATGAGAGCATAAACATTTTTCAGGTTTCCTCATTTGGTGAGTCCAGAAGTCAGCCATATGTGATAACTGACAATATTTTCCCTTAATGAGGTGAAACTGCAAAATGCCATGGACAGCTAATTATGCTGGGTGGAGTGTGTGGGGTATGTGTGTGTGTGAATGTATATCTGAGAAAGCTGTCTCATGTTCTAGAGGATACTATGGATCCACTGAAACAGTTTACTCTCAGGGTATCCAACATTCAGTATGGCCCCAAGAAAGAGTAATATTTCCTGGACAGAATAATTTCTTATATATATGGAAACACCAATAAATAGATGGATCTTCCCTGCCCTAAAGGGTTTCAGTTTCTTCAGTGGAGGCAAAGATCTGTATGCAGAAAAGGAGGCTGTATAAGATCCATATGCAGAAAAGGAGGCTGTATACTGTATTGAGGGGAGAAGCTTCATAAGAGAGTGCCTGCCTCACATGCAGGAGGTCTCCACTTCAATCACCAGCATCTCCAGTTAAAAGGACCAGGTAGTAAGTGATGTGAAATACCTGCCTAAGACCCTGGAGAGTTGCTTCCAGTCTGAGTAGACAAATATTGACTTGATGGACCAAGGGTCTGGATCAGTACAAGGCAGTTTCATGTGTTCCTGTGAGCTGAACTGGAAGCTTTTATGGAGAAGGGAGTTCCATGCACAAAATCATGTGGAAGTTTAAATCAAGGAAAAACATATCTCTTTTTAGATTAAACACACAATGTGTCAAATACTGTCTTCTAGATGTCCAAGAACTTTGAATTGTAAGAACAGCTTGGGACATTGTAAAGATTCTAGGGGATCAGAGAGGCATGATAGCTGCTCTGCTGATGCATTAAAAAGGAATGTGTATAATTTAATTTTTGCAAGCTGTTTATGTAACTGGCACTTGTGCTTTTACCTTTGCAGATTGTTTTCCTGTATTATGCCAGAAATAATGGCAGACAAAGCACAACTCAGTAGATTTCCCCCTCTTTCATTCCAGCTGATAAGCCACTATTTTGCATTATATAAGAAGTAAAGTACAGATGTCTAAACTTAAAAACCAACTAAAATAGAGTTGGTGACATCAACATGTATTCCTTGCCTCTCTGCTCTTGCTGCCATCTAAAATGCTCCCCCCCCAATTCTGCCCCCAGGGGACAGGAGAGCCCCTTGGGACACCAAGAGGGGAAGTCAGAGGGCAGCTGCAGCAGGGGGCAACCAGCAAGAATCGCCCCTTCTTCTCTCAGTGGACATTTTCTGTTGAACCCTAACCCATACGTTCTGAACTGAATGTTGTCCTTTTTGCCAAAACAGAAAACAATGGTTTAAACCAGATTGATTTTCTGAATTATTTTAGCATTATAAATATATAAACGAATACAAGAATAGAAATTATGTCCAACATATTATACGCATCAGATTGATACAGAGAGATGGGAACTGTTTGTTAGGGGTGGAAAGTGCCATGGGGAGAGGTTTATCATTCTTTTTATACTTGATATTGCCACAACAGCATTTAGAAACTGTTCAATTTTCATTAAAAATGGGCCACATAAAATTAATGGAGATTTGCCATAGCTAAATTCAGAAATTTAAATTCAGACTCATGTACTACTTGGCAGTTTTCAAAGGTGAGCTATTAAAACAATTGACTGGATCACTACTAAAAGGAGATGTGTCTATTTCCACTTAATCACGGGATGCTGCTGGGACTGACTTGGCACCTGCCACTCCGTAGCTTTTTCAGATATCCTAAGTGGGAAGAATGAACCCGGCAAAGACGGAGGTCCTGGGCCTGTGTCGGAGCGGCTACGAGTTGGGGCACCCTCTCCCTGCCTTCGGTGGGGTACCATTGGTGCCCGTGCGGGAGGTCAGGAGTTTGGGTGTGCTCCTGGACTCCTCGTTAACGATGGAGGCCCAGGTGGCGGCCACTGCCAAGTCAGCCTTTTATCATCTGCGGCTGGCGCAGCAGTTGGCTCCCTATCTCGACCGTAACGACCTGGCCACGGTGATCCATGCGACGGTTACCTCAAGGCTGGACTACTGTAACGCTCTCTACTTGGGGCTGCCTCTGTCGCAAATCCGGAAGCTGCAGCTAGTGCAGAATGCTGCAGCCAGGCTGTTGATGGGTCTTTCCAGGCGAGACCATATCCGGCCTGTGCTGCAAGCGCTGCACTGGCTGCCTATAGCATACCGGATTCGCTTCAAAGTGCTGGTACTTACCTTTAAAGCCCTGAATGGCCAGGGTCCTGCCTATCTAAGGGACCGTCTCTTCCCGTATGTTCCCTCAAGAGCACTGAGATCGGGGATGTTCCATCGGCTGGTAGTCCCAGCCCCCCGAGCAGCGAGGTTGGCCCATACAAGATCTAGGGCATTTTCGGTGGCGGCTCCTTCCTGGTGGAATGAGCTCCCGGAGGAGATCCGGGCCCTGCGGGACCTAGTGCAGTTCCGCAGGGCCTGCAAGACGGAGCTCTTCCGCCAGGCCTTTGGATAGGAGCCGCCGCTACTA
>NW_015175381.1:419973-422004 GCF_001447785.1 Gekko japonicus | reverse complement strand
ATAAATAAATAAATAAATAAGTGGGAAGTAGGACCATGGCAGCAAGCTCTGCTCTGACCTCAAAACTGTCATTGGAATCTGTGCAGAGTCCATGATTTCAATGGCCCCACAAAGGACGTTGAGGCTAATTATTTGTTCTTAGTCAATTAAGAAATTACTAATATAGATCATCTCATCTTATTCCAAATAGTTAACCAGAGTCTTTTCTTTTATTTGTACAGAATGTTTCAAGTAACAAAAGTGAATTGTATGTACAGAAAGTAGGTCTGCTGTTGCCTCACATTATTTTTAAGGGGGAGTCAGTGGCGAAGCTGTGGGCACATAGAAGGCCCTGAGCATTTGTATATCCACTCAGATTCTTCAGAGTAGCTGGCCCAGAAATTTCCAACCACCCCATTACCTTACCCTGAATACTGAAGGTCACCTGTTACATTTTACCTCTATCAGCCAAACATGACAGGGTTTTTTTTAAAGCTGGCATGTCCATGTATTTTCCTGAGAAAACTGGTGATAAGCATGCTATTCTCAATTTACACAAGCCGTGTGCATTCTGCACTTGGGTATACATAAAGCAAAAGCAGCTTTCATCTCCTCAGAATGGCACCTGGGCCAAGCTGCACCAAACTAATGTTTAAAGAGTCAGAACAATATGTTAGCAAAGAAAGACTAACTGACAGTGTGGCATAGAAGATGGGATGGACAGATGTGCAAGTGATGTGAATGCTCTAGCTAGATAGGTGGATGAGTCTAGAGCTGGCAGATTCACAGGCCATGGCTTGCGTGGGGAAGGAGAATTTAGATTGATGCACCTTCTGTCCAAGGCAGCGGGACTAGAATGAGAGTGTGATTATGAGAATGCAACACGAGTTACTTTTGGAGAGACACAGCTTTAGACAATGTCTTGCTGAGTGTTCCCTTTGACACAAGGAATTAAGGCACAGGTGCTATCCTTTAAAAATAGATGGATGGGGGGGGACAGCATTATGTGTGCGTGGGAGGATGTGTGCATGAGAGAGATTGTATGTGAAGGACAGGGGCAAAGAGACCAGCAGTAGGTCTTCAAAATACAAGCAATCGTGTCCTCTTCCGAGGGCTTCAGTTAAAGACCCATGAAGCGGCTGTTGAAATAATACGCTGGTGTTGAAAGCAGCCAGCTAATGACAGAGAAGCTGTTAGCAGGTAGTCTGGGGCTTATAGAAATTCCCTTACAGCTAGTTACATTTTATTACTGACAAGAGCAGGAAACACTTGTGAACTAAGCACTATGCCCTGGATGGACGAGATACTCTGGAGTTTAATCTCAGCTATGAAAATGATCCCCCTGCAGTAGCCCCTCCCCCATTAACTGCTTTTCACCTTCAGCTGAGCCATCTGTTAAACATGGAAGCAATTCCTGCCACTCTTCTTCAGTGTACCACATAATCAGCTAAAGTCTGTCTGGGGAAAAAAAAACCCTCACACTGGAGTTATGAATTTTTTTTGCTGACTTTGGAGGAATTCTTCAGAATGATCCCCTCATGTTTGTAAAATATATGATGCAGCCATTTAGAAACCCTGTACTTATACACAACCCTTCTGGCAGCTGCATTCCCCAGATGCCTCATTTATTTAGCCAATTCCTTTAAAAAAAATAAAACATCAATAAATATTGGCAACAGTGTCTTGATTTTGCACATAAGCAGATGCGCTCCATTTCTTTAAGAGGAGGTTAGGGAGATCTGTAAATTACATTTGATGGCTTCATTTCCTCCCAAACACAAATATAGTCGCACACATTCATGTGAAATGATTCAGCCAAGTGTGGGTGTATCCCCAAAGAACCAACTGGTTCATTGTCGCCATATATTTTGTCAGTTCTCGGCTGTAAGCAGAAAGATGCTAACTAGCTATGAAGTACACTGAAAAAATAGCAGAGGCAGGCTTTCAGAAACTCACTACACTACAAAATGTCTGACTGCAGTAGTGATACATTTTCAGAACCCAAGTGGCTAACATCAGTTCTTAACTATGGCCAGATCAGAGCCCATAGAT
>NW_015175381.1:413876-419910 GCF_001447785.1 Gekko japonicus | reverse complement strand
GAATGTGAAAGAGAGAGAACACACACTTGCATACAGGAGGGCCCAGGAATTTCCATGGCAGAGGATCTCAAGATGCAGTGCTGGGAAATGCCTTTGGATTGCTGCTGACAGCAGGATAGATATTACTATCCTCAATGAGGCTGCAATCATAAGCTTACTATTGAGACTGTAGTCCCACTGAAAACCTTGGATTTTGCTTTCAGAATGAACAGTTGGTTGAGGAGGCCTTAATGTACTTAGGACTGCAATCTCGTACTCCAACACTGGTTGCAATCCAACTAGTTGTCATGAATCTGCCTGACAACACTTCCTTGGATGAAGAAGAGATGGAGGAAGCTAGCCCCAGCCCTCGGATGCTGCAGGAAGACTCACCAGACAAGGCAGAGGCTCCATCAGGTGCAGAGGTGGCGTCTCAGGCTGAAGTCAGTGTGCCATACCCTTAGTCCCGCAGCCCGGGATCTGAAGCAGAAGTAGAGGCCCCACAGCAGCCAGTGTCACCCCCCTCCCAGGGTTGCCAGGGACCTTGGAATGCCGGAGAAGGCAGGCAACCTCTGCCTGTGAGCTTGAGTCACTACAGGATCAGGGTCAACAGTTCTGTAGGCTACTCAGTCATTGAAGAGTTGCACTGGTCCCTGAATGACTCCTGATAAAAGTAGCCAGAAAATGGTGAGACAGTGTGGAAGCAACATGTCCTCAACCCTCATGTTCTTGTGTTGCCTTTGGACAGTCTGTGTGTCTGACCTCCTGGACTGTGACCTGACTTATGTCTTTTGGATTTGCCCTACTGGATACTTGCATTTGCCCTGCTTGGTCTACTGGATACCTGTGTTTTGATCCCTCAACTGTGTTTTGACTATATGCTTTGTGTCTCCCTTGGTTACCTGCCTGAACCCAGACACTAGTGCCTTTATGCGTATGTTAATGAATGAATGTGTACGTGGTTCTTGTGTTAGGATTTAATTGAAAATCAGATTGATTACATATTTTTTTAGAAAAGCAGCTCATAAGCTTGCTTATATCAATTACAAAAGGAATTTTCAAAGTGAATAGGAGACTTAACTACCCAGAAGATAATGATAAATGCTTCCCTGCGTGCATGGCTGTCTCTTGACTGCATCTCCAGGGCACAATCAAATTTAGAATCCACATATTGTGCTATTGTGATCATTCACTTCCTGGATCTTCCTATTTGGACAGGAGATGAATGATTACTCTAATGCAATATCCAACGATGAACAAATTCCCCTCATCCTTCTAACTTGGGCATTATTTAAAAGAGCTCAGTTTCTCTTGAAATGCATCCATTTCTGAATTGATCGATGGCCATGCAGAAAGGTTGGTTTACAATGGCATTTCATCCTTTCTGAACTTTACAATGTGCTTGTGATTTTCAGCCTTAGGCTTTAGTTAGTAGTTAGACATATCTCTTGATGTATAGACTTCCTGAACACTTGAAATACCCACCTCCCACTGGAATCAATGGCAGAACACCAGTTAGTTTTTTATGAAGCTGAACTCCACGCTTGGTTTTTAGGTGTAACAACCATCAGTGGTTTCTCTGCAAACTAGTTAGGCCCATGGACCTTTAAGGTATTTGAACCATTAAGTTTGCTGTTAACTACTACAAACATAGGAAGTGAAAGCCAGAGGGGATCCAAAGGTCTCCCTAGAGACCTCACTGAAGATTATCTCCATCCTAAAATGTAATGGGTGAACAAGTACTAAATCTATTTTATTTACACTCGAACTATTCCCTCTCTATCCTCTCCCCAATTCATAATTCCTGTTAATATCCTCACTGACATATTTACACTGCTGTATTCAGGCAGCCAAGATATTTTGGAACAAATTCAAAACAGTCAACAGACTGATATATTGCCTCCTGAAGTAGATTATACAGTAGCTGCTTGGAAATCCATTTCAGTAAACAGACCTGATGAAAAGCCTGCTGTGCAAGCAACCTATATATTCTGTACATTTCCAATCTATCCAATTACTCATTCTCATAATAGTGCCTCTGTGTACCCAATGTCCTCTATTCCCGTAGATAGTGTAGTTTACAGGAGCGTCAGTGTCAAAAGGGGGTTCTGCAGTTGCCAAAGAAACTATATGTATGAACAGTATCAGTAAGGCTACTTTCGGAAGAGAGAGGCAAGAGAACTGCCTGTAACAATCCTTTGTCCTAAAAGTCCATGATGACAGTAGTCTCTCTTTTTGTGTGTAATGAGAGCACTTGTGTATTACATGGTCAGGAAAGGGTTGCAAGGTCCCACAAACATGTATGTTCCCATGAGATCCTTACCTGAAGACTTCTACCTGAAACCCCAGAGTGCCACTGCCAAAGCAGATGGAATTGACTTTCAGAGGCCCGGGTAAGCCACCTTCCCCATTTCCATCTATATTACATTAACCAACTTTCATCTGATTCGCAACATCCCAAGAATGATTATGCTCAGTTCTCATCAGCTTATTTTGGGAGCATACTTATCTTATTTAATTTACAAACAAATGACCTGGACACTGTGCCAATGTCAGTGGCTGCAGAAGGGGGTGATTTTCAGCAATCCCTCTCCCATTGGAAACCTCTGATTTCCGCTAACTATTCCTGGAGGTCCTACATCCTGCAGGAGAAGCATGGTGGGATTTGGGCTGTGGGAGGGGTGAATCGGTGAAAACTACCCTTCCTTTCACCCATGGAAAACTACATTGGATTCAATCCAATGTTTTTTCTGCATACTTGGGGAGTCCTTTCATTACACACAACTTTCTATCCCTTTTTTGCCAGTAGAACCCATTTCATTGCTCTACTGATAGGCATCCATCCAAGAAATTCAGTAAGAGGGAATATGCTGCGGGTCTGTGATGAATTTCAAGGGAAATACCATCCTCAGTCTCCAAATATCCCTCTCCAGGACACTCTGTGATCTGAGGGACTCCTTGAGCAAGCTAATTTCTCCTCCCGTCCCTTTACCTTTAACTGACTGCCCTCAGCATTCTACCCCTTCTGAAGCATTTTCAGTCCTCATGAGGCCATTTGGGGAGGGGCTGCTTTTTCTTTTATATAGCTTAGGTAAAGGTAAAGGTTTCCCTTGCTCAAAAGCCAGTCGAATCCAACTCTAGGGATGCGGTGCTCATCTCCATTTCCAAGCCGAAGAGCCAGCGCTGTCCAAAAACTTTTCTGTGGTCATGTGGCTGGCATGAGTAGACGCCAAGGCGCACGAAACACTGTTACCTTCCCACCAATCTGTTGCTTTCGAACTGCTAGGTTGGCAGGAGTTGGGGCCAGAGACGGGAACTCACTCTGTCATGCAGCACTCGGGTCTGAACTACCAACCTTCCGGTCTGCAGTTCAGTGTCTTAACCACTTGAGCTTACAGTAATTTTTTTTCAGGGGAGTCCACTGAGTGTGTAGAGACCCCAGCATTCATCATCAAATACGTGGGCTAACCAGGTTACTACTAGAGTGCTGATTAGACAAAATCCTGGATAACAGGTCTGTCGGAGGCCATGAACCATGAAAGCTATCTGAAACCTTCATATTAAGAAGCAATACACATTTAAATACAGATGCTGGGAACAGGGCTTGACCATCTCCAGCACTGTCTATTTGTGACTTGCCAAACACAGCGGGAAAAATAAAATTGAATCAGATGGACTTGTTTGATTCAGCAAGGCAAGATTTCTGACCATGAATTAATCTCCTTCATTGCTCTTGACTGATCTTTATAGGCTTCAGTTATTTGGTATTCTAACAATATTGGGAAGGGAGTTGCATTGGGAAGGGAGTTGCAGCTTAGGATTGGCATAGGGGTAGTACATAAACGCCTAGTTTCTTTAAATGAAACTAAATCCTTGGGGCCAGATGAAATGCATCCAAGGGTACTAAAAGAACTCACAGATATAATTTCTGAGCCTCTGTCATTATTTTTGAGAATTCTTGGAGAACAGGTGAGGTGCCAGAAGATGGGAGGCAGGCAAATGTTGTCCCCATCTTCAAGAAGGGGAAAAAGGAGGATCCCTGTAACTACCAACCTGTCAGCTTGACATCAATACCTGGAAACATTTTAGAACAGACAGACAGTCCTTCAGCATTTAGAAAGGATGGCTGTGATTATAAGAGCCAGCATGAGTTTCTCAAGAACAACTCATGTCAGACTAACCTTATCTCTTTTTTTGAGAACGTTACTACCTTGCTGGATCAGGGGAATGCTGTAGACATAGTAAGGCTTTTGATAAGGTTCCACATAATATTCTTGTTGACAAATTGGTAAAATGAGGTTTGGATCCTATTACTGTTAGGTGAATCTATAACTAGTTGACAGATTGTACCCAAAGAGTGCTTGTTAATGGTTCCTCATCCTCTTGGACTGCCTCAGGGATCTGTCCTAGGACCTATTTTGTTCAACATCTTTATAAATGATTTGGATAAATGAGTAAAGGGAATACTTATTAAATTTGCAGATGATACTAAATTGGGAGGTGTAGCAAATACGATAGAAGACTGAGTCAGGATACAGGATGATCTTAACAGACTGGAAAACTGAACTAAAACAAATAAAATGAATTTCAGTGGGGATAAATGTAAAATTCTGCATTTAGGTAGGAAAAATCAAATGCATAATTATAGGATGGGGGAGACTTTTCTTGACAGTAGTATGTGCAAAAAGGATTTAGGGATCTTAGTAGACCATGCACTGAACATGAGTCAGCAGTGTGATGTGGTAGCTAAAAAGGCAAATGCCATTTTGGGCTGTATCAACAAAAGTATAGTATCCAGATCACGTTAAGTGATGGTATCACTTACTCTGCTCTGGTTAGACCTCACCTAGAGTATTGCGTTCAGTTTTGGGCACCACAATTTAAGAAGGATATAGACAAGCTGGAAAGTGTCCAGAGGAGGACAGCAAAGATGGTGAGGGGTCTGGAGACCAAATCCTATGAGGAAAAGTTGAAGGAGCTGGGTATATTTAGCCTGGAAAGGAGACGACTGAGAGGTAATATGATAACCACCTTCAAGTTCATGAAGGACTGTCATATGGAGGATGGTACAGAGTTGTTTACTGTTGCCCCAGAAGGTCAGACCAAAGCCAATGGGTTGAAATTAAATTAAAAAAAATGTTTTTGGCTAACCATTAGAAAGAACTTTCTGACAGAGTGGTTCCTCAGTGGAACAGGCTTCCTCGGGAGGTGGTGGGCTCTCCTTCTTCGGAGGTTTTCTTTTAATTTTTTTTTTTGAGCAGTTTAGCAGATTCTTCTTTTTAAAACACCCCAAATTCAAGAAATCAATGTGATCATATTGAAAATTATCCCAGCAATATCATACTCCAGCTTTCTATCTCTCTGCAAGTAATTTCTGGATTCCCCCCCTAAAAACACATTATTGTAACACAAGGTCGTTAACATTTTACTTTGTTTTTATGAAAAAAATCCCAAACCTTAATCTCTAGTGCTAGAGATTATATATATCTAATATATATTAGTGTAGAGACAAGTTATTCCACTAGGTACACAGCATTTTTGGAACTATTTCAACTTGAAATGGGGAAAAAAACAAGGCTTAGAAATGAAGGTGGCTCGTATTTTGCAAATCTCAACAAAAGGTATGTGCTGTGTTCAAGGGACTGCCTGCAGTTTAGCATATTGCCCGTGCTTCTCAGTTAACATTCCCAGTGCTCAATGGGCCACACGGTCTCTTCAGTGCTATGCTCTATAATGCCTTAAAAACAATCTGGAATGTGTTAGTACTGCTTCGGAGGTTTTCAAACAGAGGCTAGATGGCCATCTTTCTTTAAAAAAATATTTTATTTTGCTTTTAATTCCCATAATACAAGTTCATACAAAACATCATAACAAAGGAAGGAATAACATTTAAACTAAATTATCAAATATTTATTTATTTATTTAACTTTAGACTTTATATCCCGCTCAAACTCCCTTTCTCAGGGGGTCTCTGAGCGGCTTACATATGGTGCTAGTCACACAAATTACCCTAACTATGGCCACAGAGTTTATGGGGGTGGGGTTTCCTACCGGC
>NW_015175381.1:411514-413572 GCF_001447785.1 Gekko japonicus | reverse complement strand
CCAGCAAACTGGTCGCCACCTAGGAGCGCCTACCCCTGAAGCCTTCCAACTTGCAGAGAGGAGCATACCCTAAGAGGTTCCCAGAGGAGGTGATCACCGTTCCCCACCCTGGACCTTAGAAATCCGAAGGCAGTTCCTGATGACCCCCTGTACCCTAATGGGGAAAACTGCTGTAAGGTGCTCACCGGTTCCGGTTTCTTGCCTGCACCAACCTGCCAAGTGACCAGCCTATTTATGTGTCGACCACCACAACTATCCAATCCACTGCTCTCAGTGCAAGGTAGGTGAAACACCTCCACCCATTAAGCCAATACTGGGTAGAAGCGAAAAATTCCTACCCGGGTCCAATAGGCAACCAGCAACAGCCTACACTAAGAACAGGGTGGGAGGGTGGGCGAGCACATTAAAGCGGCAAATCAGCCCCCGGCGACCAGCGGGGTTGCTGGGTCATCACACGCAAGAGGTTATTCTGGCTCCCCCAGCTCTCAGAAGGGGCTCTTTAAAAAGTTATGGCCGCTGTCACTGTTCTCGGCAGCAGCTGCGATGCCTGCGCAAGGGGAGGGCCGGGGCGAAACGTTCCCTTTCCTCCCTGAGCCCCGGGGTGGTGGCCTTGGACTCGTAGGGGCAAATACTACCTCTTGCGTGTGCCAGTGGGAGATCACACGCGAGAGGTCATTCTGGCTTCCCCAGCTCTCGGGAGGGGCTCTTTAAAAAGTTATGGCCGCCATCACCAACGTTCCCTCGAATCTGTAGAGTCCTGTGAGCAAAAATTCTACTTTGTGAACTACTGGCATTAAGGCTGTGAGCGAGCAATTTGGTTACTGCATAAATTAGTTTGCACTGGAGCCATCCTTCTTGAGCTAGGACAAAAATGTGTGAGCCGAAGGCTAAAAAACCAGCTAAAAAGCCAGCTCACACTAACTTAGCTTAGAGGGAACACTGGCCATCGCTGTTCTCGGCGGCAGCTGCGACGCCTGCGGGGGGGTGGGGCAAAACTTTCCCTCACCTCCCTGAGCCCCGGGGTGGTGGTCTTGGACTCGCAGGGGCAAATAACACCTCTCACGCGAGAGGCCATTCTGGCTCCCCCAGCTCTCGGGAGGGGCTCTTTAAAAAGTTACGGCCACCGTCGCTGTTTTTGGTGGCAGCTGCGATGCCCGCGCGGGGGGAGGGGTGGGGCAAAATGTTCCCTTACCTCCCTGAGCTCCCTGAGCCTTTGAACTCGTAGGGGCAAATTCCAACTCTCGCGAGAGGCCATTCTGGCTCCCCCAGCTCTTGGAAGGGGCTCTTTAAAAAGTTATAGCCACAGTCGCTGTTCTTGGCTGCAGCTGCGATGACCGCACGGTGGGAGGGAAGGGGCGAAACATTCCCTTGCCTCCCTGAGTGGTGGCCTTGGACACGTAGGGGCAAATTCCACCTCTTGCGTGATGGCAAATTCCACCTATCACGTGTGACATCACACACGAGAGGTCATTCTGGCTCTCCCAGCTCTCAGAAGGGGCTCTTTAAAAAGTTATGGCCACTGTCGCTGTTCTTAACGGCAGCTACGATGCCCGCCCGTACAGGGGGGAGGGGCGGGGTGAAACGTTCCCTTGCCTCCCTGAGCCCAGGGGTGGTGGCCTTGGACTCGTAGGGGCAAATTCCACCTCTCGTGTGTGATGTCCGGCGTTGCCGCTCGGACATCACACGCGCGAGGTCATTCTGGCCAGCCGAATGTAAATTTCAGCCCAATTATATCCTATGGGCCATTGAAGTCAATGGCGAAAAAATAGGGTATATTCTGGGGGCTGAAAAGGAGGGAGTTTGAGGGAGAGGCTCCAAACTCACAGGGTAGTTGCAGGAGCCGCTCCCCAAGATACCAACCAATGTTGAAGAACATTGGACCAGGGGGTCCAATTCTACGAGCCCCCAAACAGGTTGCCCCTATCCCCTCCATTGTTCTCTATGGTGGGAAAAAAGTAACGTTTCTCCCACCATAGAGAACAATGGAGGGGATGGGGGCAACCTGTTTTGGGGCCCATAGAATTGGATCCCCTGGTTCAATGTTCCTGAAACATGGCG
>NW_015175381.1:410895-411498 GCF_001447785.1 Gekko japonicus | reverse complement strand
ACCTACGCTACGATTTTGGACCCTCTCCCTCAACCCCCCTCTCCTCCAGCATCCAGAATATACCCTATGTTTTCACCATTGACTTCAATGGCCCATCTCTCCTTATATATAATTGAGTAGTGGGTGCCAAAGTTCTAAAACGCACTCCTTTAGTGTATGGATGCTTGAACTGTCAGTCAGAAGACGCTGGCTGGGTTGACTGGCTGCTTTGTGCAGTCCCGCCCAGTGTTTCAAGGTCTTTTGCATATGGAAGCTGATTGGACTTCACTGCATTCCACACCTCAAACTCACCCCCCTCCTACTCCTTTAGTGTATGGATGCTTGAACTGTCAGTCAGAAGACGCTGGCTGGGTTGACTGGCTGCTTTGTGCAGTCCCGCCCAGTGTTTCAAGGTCTTTTGCATATGGAAGCTGATTGGACTTCACTGCATTCCACACCTCAAACTCACCCCCCTCCCCGCAAGGCAGTTGGAATGTCATATGTTTTAAAAGCTGCCTGGGGAGATGGGGACCTCAGACAGGTTACAGTGCCATAGACTCCACCCTCAACCCAGCTATTTGCTCCTGGGGAACTATTGTTGCCAATCTTGGCCCAGCACCCATC
>NW_015175381.1:410581-410741 GCF_001447785.1 Gekko japonicus | reverse complement strand
GGTAGACCCTATGACATTATACCTGCTGAGTCCTTCCGCCCCCCCCCGCCCAATGCTGCCCTCTACAGAATCCAGCCCCCAAAACTCCAGGTATTTCCCTCCTTAGAGCTGGCAACCCTACATTCCCCTCAATGCCTGTTGGTAGGCAACTAAGCTTGGT
>NW_015175381.1:391091-409380 GCF_001447785.1 Gekko japonicus | reverse complement strand
GGCTGGCTGAGTGCCTCTTCTGCTTGCCCACCTCTCGCCTCTGCACCTCT
Source organism: Gekko japonicus (assembly GCF_001447785.1). Lineage (NCBI taxonomy): Eukaryota > Metazoa > Chordata > Lepidosauria > Squamata > Gekkonidae > Gekko > Gekko japonicus. The sequence continues at coordinate 409,330 of NW_015175381.1, read as the reverse complement.
GCACCTCATCTTCTGCCAGGCATGGAGGAGCCCAGCTCGCCCAGACTTCTTGCCTCCTGCTGCCTTGGCCCTCTGGGACACGGGTGAGTCCCCAAAGTTTGACTCTTCCTCTACAAGTCTCTGGCGCTGGAGGTATTCGCCTCCTTCCCTCCTGCCTGCTATGGCTGCATAATTGTGAGAGATTTCTTAACATAGTGTTCCTGCCAGGGAAGCTGGGGACCCTGCCCATGAGTCTCCATGTCATCCTCACAACAACCCTGTGGGGTAGGTTAGGTAGAGAAGGGGAGATTTGGCCCGGGGTCACTCAGCCAGCATAGTGAGAATACAAACCTGGGTCTCCCCACATCAATCTGCAACTCTGACCACTGTGCAGTGCTGCCTCTACTGATCTGTGCTGCCTCTACTGATCTGTGCAGTGCTGCCTCTACTGATCTCAGCCACCCTGAGCCTTCGGGGAGGGCGGGATATAAATCCAAATAAATAAATAAATGTTCCAGAGGTGTTGTAATGTAATACTCAGTTTCTCAAATGAGTGTATGCCTGTCTGTTGGTCCACTTAGGAGTCTTGATCCTGGTTGTGTGGTGGGCTAATTGTGGCAAATGGTAGGGAAGCTCAGTATTTCTGTATACAGTTGTAGGGGCTTTATTGCAATGTGGTATGGCCTGATATTATGTTCTTATTCCAGTGTGGGGGGTGTGTGGGGCAATGGAAGCTGAGTGATAGGGTCTCTCCAAGGGATTGCCAGAAGTGAGATGCGGCCTGTGCATCAACATAGGGAGATAAGGCCTCTGTCTTCCTGCCCCCGCCAAAAAGGGCGACTGAGGTTTCTGTTCCTGGTGCCAACCCCCCGCAGAAACTATTCCTGTTATAAGTTCTAAGCCGTTGTCCAGGGCCTGTGCATCAACATAGGGAGATAAGGCCTCTGTCTTCCTGCCCCCGCCAAAAAGGGCGACTGAGGTTTCTGTTCCTGGTGCCAACCCCCCGCAGAAACTATTCCTGTTATAAGTTCTAAGCCGTTGTCCAGATGTTTTCAGAGATGCTGGATAAGGCACCTTCTGAAAACCATAACATCAAAAGGGCCGCCCCAGCCAAAACAGCCTCCTGATGACCACCCTGGAATGCAGACAGAGGCTTCGAGTGCTCCTTTTGGGCATCTAAAATGGTCACCTCTGCACCAGCCAAATGCCACCTAAAATGGCCGCCCAGAAAAACACCTCATAAAATAGCTACCACTAAAGCAATGAGGAGGGGTAGATGACAACCCCCACACCCTCTAATAGCCTACTTAGGCATGATTTGTGGGCAGGAAATTGATGGGGGGGGCTTTATCAGTGATTACCATTGAATCGTGCCAACTAAGCCTTTAATCTGGGCGGAAGGGGTGGGGGCCAGTGTGGCCAGGACCGGCACTAAGCAGCCTTACCACCTGCTGCCACTCCCAGATCCTAAAGGCCCAATTTAACTCCCCCCCCTTAGGAATCAGGCAAATGAAGCCCCAGGCCAGAGAGGGCACTGCCGCTGACACACTGAGACCGCCGCCACAACACAGCCGCCACCCGGAGCCTTCTGAAGATGAAGATTGCACTGCCATAGCGAAACCAGCTCTCCCTGTTCCAGAGCCTGTGGCCCTTGCCTTTGCTCCCTGTGTGCTCAGAGCTGCTCACAGCTCGAGCACATTGGAGCAACTGCCAAATGGCAGGAGCAGAGCCTGGCTGTTTACTCAAGCCGGCTCCACCCCCTGCCTGGGGCCTGGCTCCAGGAGGCAGGCTCTGTTGCTGCCTATCTTCCTCGGAGCGGCAAATCAGCCCCCGGCAACCAGCGGCGTGGCCAGGTCACTGGGAGCTTTGATCTATTGTCCTATCTTTATAATCCACTTAGGAATGTTCCCACAAACTTAATTCTACGTTCCAAAAATATATCATTATACAATTCATACATCTTTTGTTTTTCTTACCCCCCCATAACCCCAAATTAATTTTTCCAATTGCTATTATTACTTGTCAATTTATTTCTTTACACTTCTAATGTATAAGATTAGTTTCTTTGTTTGAACATCCACAATCTCTGCAATGACATCCAGGATCAAGGCTGGTGACCCGGCTCTACTAGTGTTTAGTCTGTATGCTGTTGTAACCACAGTACCTGGAAGTTTCAGCTCCCCACTCAGCCAAGAATTTAAAGCTGTAGTCAGGCTGGTATTTAGTTCAAAGGTTGGTGGAATCCCATGAATTTTAATTTTCTGCTCATGCACTTTAAATTCTAATAATATTAACTTACTTTTGGACCAGGCTTCATAATCACGTAGCTCCAAGATAGCTTGTGTGTTATTTTTCACTTCTGCTGCAGCTGAGTCTGCAACTGCATTAATTTCTCCCATGTTCTTTGTTAATTTGTCTATTTTTGTAGTCATTGGAGTGATAAGACTCTTGACTTCTTCTTTTATTCCTTGTTTCAGTTCTGTAAAAAATCCTTGCATGTGTTGTTGTTTTTTAATTGAGCCTTAGTGTTTCCTTTTGCTGGCCCAAGCCTCCTCTCCTTCTGATTCAAGTTGTGGGGGAGAGTCTTCGTTAGATAATTCCGTTTCTTCCTCAGCTGGTGGAGGTCTGTGTGTTTTCTTTTTTTGACCCTTGGGTTGTCCCATCTCAGCCTTCAAGATTATTATTTATGGTAGGCATTTTAAATTCTTTTAGTTTGCAACAATGCGAAGACAGCGTCTGGTGCGAGCGTTCTAATCAACATCCTCCAGAAGTTCCCCTAGATGGCCATCTGACAGCAATGCTGATTCTGTGACTTAGGCAGATCATGAGAGGGAGGGCAGGAAGCGTTGCATCAGTGCTTAGTTCTTGTGGCCCTTTGTTACATGCCCAGAGAAATGCTGATCGCCACTTTGGGGTCAGGAAGCAATTTTTCTCCAGGCCAGTTTGCCTGGAGATCCTGGAGGGTTTTTTTGGGTGTCTTCTGGGCATGGAACAGTGGTCATTGGGGGTGTGGGGGTATTTGTAAATTTCCTGCATTGTGCAGGAGGTTGGACTAGATGACCCTGGAGGTCCCTTCCGATTCTATGATTCTATGAAAACACATATCATGAGCACAGTTCAAATCAATACAACACACTTAGTGTCAAAGTTCCATGCAACATACTTTGGGTTAAAGAGCCAGATTCACTGAATACAACAGGAAATGAGCATTGAGTGTTCAATGCCAAGTGACTTCAGTCAGAGATTACTAGACTCTGCGTCAACCCCACGAAACAAACAAAAACAACACCTAATAAAGAGACATTGCCTTTGATTGGATTGAGTGCTGTTTAGAATGCTTGTAAGCTTGCAAGTTACAAAGGATTCTTCAGACATAGGTGCTTAGAGCACAAATAAAAAAGAAGTGATGTTATATGTCCTAGCTAATGTTAAAATTAAGGCAAAATAGATTGTCCATTAAATAAAGACCAGCCAAGCTCAAACAAGAGCTTTGTTAATTGGATTGCAAATCCAATTACTGGGCTTGTTGGAGAGATCAGGTTACAAAACCTTCCCAGAAATTAGGTTAAAAAACTTGCTAGAAGATGCAAAGAGAAAAAAGAAAGATTTAGCAGGAAGTATAAAGAAACTAGACTAACAAGGCAACTCTCCCTTTTCATCGCCACTGACTCCTGCAGAACAAGCTTGCCTCCTGGCAAACTTTTAGTGTACCTGCTGGCACCTGAAATGGTGGCGGGAGGAAATTGGGTGGGGGGGGGAGAGAATCTGGGAGCGTGTTGGTGTGATGCCTGTGTGGTGACTTAATTTCCAATAAAAACTATACATGACATCACGGAAGCTCTAGGATTTTCAAGAGTTTTCTATCAAGCAAGCCTCTTATGCAGGGTTGCCAGCATCCTGATTTAATTTTTGGTAAAATCCAAGTGCCATCACTGGACTCTCTAGGATTTTCAAGAATTTTTTGAAAATCCTAGAGAGTCCAGTGACGGCACTTGGGCTTTACCAAAATTAAATCAGGATGCTGGCAACCCTGCATAAGAGGCTTGCTTGATAGAAAAATATACAACCACAACAATATCACACCAGTCGTTATGTTATCAGAGTACAAAATATTTTTTCAAAGCTCCCTGAGCATTCCCTGAATGGGGCCCATCATGACGGTGTGGCTGCATTTGGAATACAGTTTTAGGAGACACTCAATCTTAATAGGGTCTTTTTGTTGTTGTTTTTTGCATAAACATCAACATAGAATAATGGGGGAAAATTTTTAGGGCTGCAGATGTAGCCATACCTGGCTCAGAAGGTTTTTATTGTTTTAAATGAAACCTCCTTAAAAAAGGGAAAGAACCAGTGACTACTTTGCTTGAAAGACCCCCTTTCTTAAACTAAAGTGAATACAATCCAAATGCACTTTTAGCATATTCAAAATGCTATCAATTTGCTACAGTAAAATCATTACATAGTAATACTAAATATATACCAACTAGTTACATAAGATGAGACAGCACTATAATCACTTGAACTATGGGATAAAGAAATCTAAATCAGATACGCCTCCAGTCCCAAAATATATAAAAAGAGGAAATAGTGACTGTAAGCACTCTTCCTTGGAAGTGCTATGGAAATCAAGAAATTTCATTGACATTCAGAGTCCACATGTTTAATAAATGGGGAATTAAGGGAGGAAAAGTATATGTCTTTACTTTTTTCCACTTCCAGTGATTTTAGGAAAATTTCTAGTATCCAGTAGCTGTTACGAAGCGACCAATAGGAAGTTCGCTCAGAGGAGCCCTGGTCTGGCTCGAAGCTTAACATGGGAGTCCTATGAGGTGCTTCATGTAATCATTTCAATACATTACAAGTAGCAATAGAATATGGAACTTATACCCTAGTGGTTAACTTATTATTATTAGAAAGGAAGTAACAAGCATTCCACATACGTCAGACTATTATGTTTCATGTGCAAAGGGATTTAAATGATGAATTAGCAAACTCTGATGGGATTCATCGATGATCCACGAGAGACTGCTGTTCTTGAAGCAGGGAGCAATATGTGGTTGACAGATAAAGACGCTACAAAGGCAGCTATATTATACACACCCAGGCTGCTGAGACCCACTATGGTCCCCTAGACAAAGATTCCCTTCGTCCCCGACCTCATACTATGAGGACCCGGCCCAAACATTGTATGAAAACAAACCACAAGTCTTATGTAGCCCTGTGAGCACTCATGATAAGGAGGGTTCCTGAAATTTTGTTTCCTTAGCTGCCGCCCCCAACCCTCCATGGCCCATCCATGAACAGAATACACAAATTTATCCAAGGAATGAGGAGGAATGGATGAGATTCTTTTAAAAAAGGGATTTTAATTTTTGTATTTGTGTGTGTGTGCCTGGAAGTCATGGATGACTTCTGGAGATCCCTAGTTGGGCTTGGACATTTCATAGAGGTGGTTTGCTATTGCCTGCCTCTGCATCCCAGCCCTGGTGTTCCTTGGAGGTCTCCCTTCCAAGTACTTGCCAGGGTCAGCCCTACTTAGCTTCTGAGATCCAGGTCAGGGCTAAAAGAAGTTTTGTTGATTCTCTTCTTGGAATCCAAGTCTTATGAGGAAAGGCTGAAAGAGTTGGGTAAGTTTAGCCTGGGAAAGAGGAGGCTTAGAGGGGACATGATTGCAGTCTTCAAATATTTGAAGGGCTGTCATGTAGAAGATGGAGCAGATCTATTCTCTCTTGCTCCGGATTGCAAGACTAGATCTAATGGGTGGAAATTACAAGGGAGTCGTTACCGGCTAAATATCAGGAGAAACTTCCTAACTGTAAGAGTGGTTGAGTAGTGGAACAGACTGCCTCAGGAGGTGGTGGATGCTCCTTCGCTGGACATTTTCAAGTGGAGGCAGGACGACCATCTTTTGGATATGTTGTAGGGCTATCTTTTGGCTATGCTCCTGCAGAGTGCAGGGGGTTGGACTAGATGACCTGCAAGGTCCCTTCCAACTCTAACATTCTATGATTCTTCTGATACATCTCAAATGTTGGCTTCAGATAACAGCTCATCCATCCCTATGCTCATTTTACATGATTCCTCTACAGGTTCACATTCTATTTCAGTCTAGTAGCAGAGGCTGTGGGCTGTTCTCATTTATAGTACAAGTGACATAAATGCCAGATGCAGTGTTACATTTGTCCTTTCTGTGAACATAGACTGTTATCTGTGTTGATCCTCTGCTTGTTCCAACTCCTGCAGCACAATCATAGGAGGTGAATGGGTGGCATGAGGTACCAGTTGTGGATACTGTTGTTGTTCTGTCGCACAGTCGAGTCCGACTTTTTGTGACCCCAAGGACCACATCACGCCAGGCCCTCCTGTCTTCCGTTGTGCTCCAGAGTTTGCTTAATTTCATATCTGTTGCCCCGATAACAATGTCTAACCATCTCATCCTTTGCCGACCCCTTCTTCTTTGACCTTCAGTCTTTCCCAGCATCAGGGTCTTCTCCAGTGAGTGCTCCCTTCTCATTTGGCAACCAAAGTATTTGAGCTTTCGCTTCATTATCTGGCCTTCCAGGGAACAGTCAGGGTTGATTTCTTTTAGGATTGACTGATTTGATCTCCTTGCAGTCCAGGGGACTCTCAAGAGTATTCTCCAGCACCATAATTCAAAAGAATCTATTCTTCGGCACTTGGCCTTCCTTATGGTCCAACTCTCACAGCCATTCAGTACTACTGGGAATACCATTGCTTTGACCATGCGGACTTTTGTTGGCAAGGTGATGTCTCTACTTTTTATTATGCTGCCTAGGTTTGCCATCGCTTTCCTCCCAAGGAGTAGGCATCTTTTAATTTCATGGCTGCAGTCACCATCTGCAGTGATCCTGGATCCCAGAAACATGAAGTCTGTCACTGCTTCCACGACTTCTCCTTCTATTTGCCAAGGAGTGATGGGGATGGATGCCATGATCTTAGTTGTTTTGATGTTGAGTTTCAAGCCAACCTTTGCACTCTCCTCTTGAACCCTCAGCAAGAGGCTCTTTAGGTCCTCCTCACTTTCTGTGAGCTCCAAGGTATTTTGGTATCTCAAGTAACTGTGCAGTAGAATCTGAGAAATTAACCCTCATGCTACATCTCATACTGCTTTATTGGTGTCCCTAAAATGTTGTTGCATCACAGTCAATCATTCGGGTTTCTTGTGCAGTCAGGCAAGCTCTGCATCAGACACCCAAGCAACACCTTAATCTACACATGATGAGGGATCAATCCCCTTTCTCGCTAACTAAAATATATTAGAGTATATGTGAGAAACACGGGATATTTATTGTCTAAGGCCATGGTGACAATAGCAGAGGAGGATGGAGGAATAGAAGTAATGGGAAATATGGGATGCTACAGGAGATGCTACAGCCTCCTACAAGGCCTTCTAGCAGGAAAGTTATGGTTGGCTGCTAGGTAAATTTCTGGTACAGGAATTAATGTCTGATTTGATGAACATAAAACTCCAACTGGACCAGTAACTCTCATTTTTCAGGGAAAGGCCATCAGAAGAGAAGGAACCTTAGAAAGTTGAATAATTTGGGGAATTATACAATGAAGGATTTTCATACAATTGAACAAAGCTGTTAATGATCGAATATTTGGGAAGTCATTAATTCATAGGGTTGCCATAAGATGGAAGTGACTTGATGGCACATAACACACATATTACCTCTGTATTATGATTACATAGAATTATGGTACCCTACAATCATGACAGTGCCACAATATTTGAAGGCTATATTATCATGCACCACCTTGATGAACCTTAAAAAAAGATTTGCTGTGTTTCCCCCTCCCATAGACAGAAACCAGTTTCTCTCCAAACTTTGTGGCACTTTTGATAAATGTAGTTATCAACAACTGAATGTTTATATCACGTTATCTGTTTTGCACATTCCTATCATCTTTTAGACAGGCTAACACTGAAGTTATTTCTTACAGCACCTCTTGGGACTAGGACCACTATGGATTTCGTGGCAACACAGTCAAACGTACTGTGTTCCAGTGTGGCAATCAGGCACGAGCTGATCATTGGGTCTATTTGGCACAACAAGGGGATAACTCTATCAGGCTGTATGAGAATATCAGGGGTCGTTTCATAGAAAAAGAGCTAGGGGAACTCATTAGCATAACTCAATAGCATATGCCACACCCCCTGACATCAGGGGCCCGGCGGTGGACCTGCAAGGCCAGCAGGAGTGCGAGGAAGCCCCGCCAAGGCCCTCCCTGGCCCCAGGCAGGCAGGGGTGGAGAGAGGCGGGGAGGAAGCAACTTACCCTCCCTCTTCTCCTGCCTCCTCCTGGCTGAATGAGGGCCGGAAGCGGGGCGGCTGGAAGCAGGGGGCAGGGCTTCGTCATATGCCCCGCCCCCTGCCCCTCACCCGGGGGAACTGTGTTCCCCCGCGATCCCCCCCGAAATGACCTCTGGAGAATATACATGTGTGGCATAGAGATTGCACTATGCTGCACTCTGGTGAAGGAATAGTTGAAGCAACTTGCCGAACATCCATGAACTTTCCATTAAAAACGCAGCTCCCTGGACATGAGACAAATTGGTAGGGGGGGTGAGGGCTCCTACCTGCAACATTATCGAATGTAGCTTTTGTTTCGTAGGCTCAAGCCCATGCAGCCAACTAGTGCACCAAACATGCTGACCCTATTTCTCCAAGTTCAGTCCTGGGGAGAAAGAATATAAGCATGAATAAAATAACAAAATATGGTATGTACTTTCTCAGCATGTTCACCACTTAGGAAATGCATGGAACAGCTTCAGACATCTGGTGCCTTTTAAAGGACTCCAAGTAAATGCCTAGATTTTGCATTATTTTTTAAAAACAGTTAGCAATCAATCACCTCATCTAGATGTTTCTGTGACATATGGAGGGCATTGGGGGATTCAAACACATCACATAACAATTGATCATAGTTATACTTTACAAGAGAATTAATTGTTCTTCTACCAGATTTTCCACCAGCTCCTTACCTACCGGAACTCAGTATATATAATACATAAAGTAACGGTAAAGGTTCCTTTGCTCGAAAGCCAGTCAAATCCGACTCTAGGGTTGCGGTGCCATTTCAAAGCCGAAGAGCCAACGCTGTCCGAAGACATTTCCGTTGTCATGTGGCCGGCATGACTAAACATCAAGGCGCACGGAATGCTGTTACCTTCCCACTGAAGTGGTACCTATTTATCTACTTGCAATTTCTTGCTTTCGAACTGCTAGGTTGGCAGGAGCTGGAACTAGAGACAGGAGCTCACTCCGTCATGTGGCACACTCGGGTCTCGAACTGCTGAACTACCGACTGCAGTTCAGCATCTTAACCACTTGAGCCACCGCAGCTCCTTACATATAATACATAGTTCAACATAAATAATGTTTATACTCTAGAAGCTTTGGTAACGAGCAAATGTTAAAATGGTCCCTCAGCATCAGTTTATTTCTCCTGGGTTGCCGGAGGAGAAATAAGAGGAGATATTGCCAGTACATTAGAAGTGTAATAGAATGGAAAACTACTAGTTAGAACTTTTCATAGCATAGCAAAAGACTGATGTTCTCTCTCTGGCTATTTCTGCTCATTTCCAGTTCATCTGTGCTGATGAGGGTACAACAAAAACATACATTATGCATTCCCATTCATTATACTCCTATAGAGGAGACAAACTAAGTGGTCTTTTTCAATACCCAAGAAAAAGCAATTGCCCACTACTGTATATTTTCCTTACCATTAGCAATCAATCCAAAAGTGCTCAGTTCATACACATATAAATCAGCCAAGACCATATCTGAATTAAGATACAGCACTCTGCTTCTTTGCAGCAAACTGTTCTAGGGTAGATAAAGACAGCTTCAAAAAGTAAAAAGGGTGTTCTACACTTTATTCTACCAAGCAGGGAGGAGACTGGAGGAGGGGAGAAGGAAATATTTGGTAACTGTCCAGCTACTGGCAACAGGGAAGTTCTCCAGGGGACACTTCATTACCAAGATAGACAGTTGGAACATTTCCATGATGAAAAAGGCAATAAATGTTGAAAAATCAAAAATTTCCACTGACAGTCTGTTCTCATAATGTCAATACATAGTCAACTGAGAGTTCTTCCTCCGTTGTGGATACTGTGAATGTACAGCTGAGGCAAATGGGGGAAATGGACTCAGCAGTACTGCCTAGTGCAAGGCAGTGAAGCGTGTTTTGTATATCATTGATGCTTAGCCCTTCTGCATGCTGAGCAGTATCTTGCAGTTATAACCTTCTAGTGACTAGGAGTAAAGGTCAAAATTGTCCTGGAGATCAGCCACAAGATATTTTAGCGTCTGACGTGAAAAACCTAAATTGGGCTTCCTTGGCAGTTAAAAAAAATATAATTGACCTTTTAGTATCCTCCAAAATCTGCTACATGAGTTGTTCAACTTATGCTACTTCATGAGATGACTAGTCTTGGTTAAGAAAGTGACATGTACCGTACCACATGCAAGTGTTTTTAAGAATTATGCTTGTGCAGCAGTGACTTCATGCTGTTGGTAACCTAAAAGCACAATACAGAAAATAGATTCTGGAGGCCAGTATCAGTTGAGCTAAGAGGTCTCCCCGATCTAACATAGAGACATCAATATTATTGTGAGTCAGACAGCCTGATCAAGTTTCTTGCAAACGGCTCATATGCAGGTTCTTATTTATTTATTTATTTATTTATTTATTTTTCACATTTATATCCCGCCCTCCCCAGTGGGCTCAGGGCGGCTAACAAGGGCAGGGTAATTAGCCGTGCCATAATTAAAAACATATAAAACATACTAAAAACATCCAACACTTAAAACAATGGTGCTCAGTCAATTACTAATCTCATACGTCCAGGATAGAATCAACACAGTTCCAGGTGGTACTCCCATGATATTTATGCCCAATGGCGACGGTTTACTGGATCTTCTTTACGTTGTCCAGGTTCTTCCTCAGGGCCTCGTCGGTACATCCTTTAAGGAACCATGACGATGGTGGAATAGTGGGGCGGTGGCTCCTACTCAAACACTTATTTTGCTTATATTCCACATAGCCTGTTTTCATTTTCTGCTACTAATCTATTTCTTTTCTTGCCATTAAAGTGCAGGAATTCACTTCAGCAGGGGGTGTTTCTGCATAGTGGCAACCAACAGGTACTAAATGAACAACTATCCAACAGTGACTGACACAACACGTGACTGAACAAAGAGACATGTTCACTGAACTCTTATAAATCTTCTCAGTGGCACGTGATTCCAGGTGGGTAGCTGTGTTGGTCTGCAGTAGAAGAGCAAGACTTGAGTCCAGTAGCAGGGTATGAGCTTTCCAGGGTATGAGCTTTCAAGGGTAAAAGCTCCCTTTATCAGAGACCCAATGAAGATACCTGACAAAGAGAGCTTTGACTCTCAAAGCTTGTACCTGGTAATATGGTTGGCTTTTATGCAGCTACTGGCCTCGAATCTCAGTGAGCAACAAACAACCCTTACTTGTCCATACCTCCCTCCTGATCAGATGAGTCCTACTGACCCTAACCTGTCTAAATAAGATGATGTGTGAACATTCCATTGACAGGTCATATTCTACAGATCAATGGAAATTGGGCATCATCACACTGTGGGTTGGATCTAGATAAATTTTCCACTATTGGAAGGAACTTTCTTGCCTCCTACTCTTCCTGCAGCCCTTTGATTTCCCTTAAATGCTGTCCCTAGGGGTGCCAGGAACTCTCAGGAATGGCATAAGAGGTAAATTAGGGCTCTCAAGCAGGAAGGGGGCAATTAGTGGAAATGTCACCTTTCCTTGGGTTAGTGGAAAATTTAGTCGGAATTCAACCCAATGCTTTTCAGTGGAACTGATTCACATGATAGCCAGTGTGGTGCAGCAGTTCAAGTGTTGGACTAGGATATGAGAGACTCTGGTTTGGATCTCCACTCTGCCGTGGAAGTTTGCTGGGTGATCATGGGCCACTCACACACACTTAGCCTACCTCACAGGGTTGTTGAGAGGCTAAAATGTTAAGAGTAGAATGACATGAGCAGTTTTGGATCCCCATTGGGAAGGATGCGATGGTATAAATTAAGTAAAATAAGTAATGATCCACTATGAATTGTCATATGGTAAGAAATCAAATGATGCAGCTATAGAATTGTAACTTACGATTCTTCATTTTTACAAAGCTATCACTCGCAAATTCCTCTGAGATGCCTGAGGAATTAACTTAATGGCAAAGTTAACATGCCCAGGAAATATTCCCATGAAGCCCTTTAGCTGCTATGGCACTAAGGGCCAGTGTTGGTTTGAATTTACAGTTTTCCCTAGCAACGTAATTATATCTCATCCTCATTTGGTTTGTTTCCCCCCCCCCCCATCTCTCCTGACCAACAACACATCATCAGACCCAAAACCCTGTTGATCCTCTAAGGTGTAATTAAAGTTGCATGTTCCTGGTTTCGAAGTATTTATTTTTAGACAGGAAGGATCCTTGGAAGGTTTACCATTGCTTGTTGCATATATTACTTTCCCTGGGAATCATTATCACATGCTGCTCTCTGTGGGAGATATCCTCTAGGTGAGATGCAAACTCAAGATTACTTACTTGTCTCTTCTCTGAGCTGTGATGATTTTCATGCAATAAATCTATCAACTGGAGAAGGTAGAGATAACAACTGCCAGCTTCAGGTATAGTGCAGAATGCATGGCTGCCGGGAATGGAGGAGAAATCTACATAAATACATATCCTAAGAAAGAAACAGCCTAAAGTTGTAACACCACTTCCCATATTTCTGTGGGAGAAGGGGTTTGCTTTGTGTCACTTTCACTTGGGTTGTTTCAGTGGTCTTTCAAACCTGCCTTGATGCCATGTTTTGGGAAAGATTGCAGCGCAGCTAGGGTGACTGGATCTTCCCAGTCTCACCCACAATGGTGCCATTTCCCTATTCCGGTACAGCAGCCATGTCTTCTCTGGCCACTGCAGAGCTTTTATTTTTAAAATAGCAGTTAACATATTTTTATAACAATTTGTCTATCAGGTTTAATTGTTAAAAAGTTTATCCCCTTTTTATTGCACAGATGTGCCTTTCTTCAGTGAAAGGGGACAGAGGCTTATTTTTTAAAAAATGAAAGCTGGTAATTCACAGAAGCTGATAAAGTGTCATGACATTATAAAGGTAAAGGTAAAGGTTCCCTTGCTTGAAAGCCAGTCGAATCTGACTCGAGGGTTGCGGTGCTCATCTCCGTTTCAAAGCCGAAGAGCCAGCGCTGTCCGAAGATGTTTCCGTGGTCATGTGTTACCTTCCCACCGAAGTGGTACCTATTTATCTACTTGCAATTTCTTGCTTTCGAACTGCTAGGTTGGCAGGAGCTGGAACTAGAGATGGGAGCTCACTCCGTCATGCGACACCCGGGTCTCGAACTGCGAACTACTGACCTTCCACAGCCTGCAGTTCAGCATCTTAACCGCTTGAGCCACCGCAGCTCCTCATGACATTATAACAACATGTTAATCTGAAAAGGCCCCTCCCAGGTCACATGGGGGGGGAACGTTACAGTGATTGTCTATGTAACTTACAATTCAACCCAGAAGTGACATAATCACAATGGCAATGTTGGGGCGCCACTCTGTTATTTGGGCAAAAACTCTGTGGTGGAAGCCAAATTTACCATAGAGTTTTTTGCTCAAATACCAGAGCATCACCCCAATAAGTAGCAAGGATCTTCTTCTGCTCAAGATCTGTGAATTAATGAGCTTCTAAGGGTATAAAAAGAGAAAGGAAAAAGAGCATCACCTTGATGTGGCTGTTTGATGACGTCACTTCCAGGTTACATTGAAAGTGACATAGAAACATTGCTGCAACATCGTCTGGGCTTCCTTCCTGCTCCTGCTATGCCCCCCCCCATCCCCTGCTGGTTGTCAGGAGAGACCTGGAAACCCTAGGTTGCCTCATGGTTTGTCTGATGATGACACAATGTAAAGGCTGCTGGATTAGACTAGATGAGAATTGCACCGAGCCTACAGTCCCAAGGGGCAAGATGTTGACATCAGAGATTCTTTAGAAGTGGAATATATTTATTATAGGATATGAATATGGGTATGCCTGCGGTTTGCTTTATACTTCAGGATTTTGAAAGCGTAGGGTCCAGCAGCACATCAGAGTAGCGAGAGCAAGTTGTGGCAATAGCAGCACCCAAAATGGCAACCAAGCCGGCATTGCCCTTGCCCCTGACACCAGCTGGTGTAATTGCAGGCAGGCATGGGGAGTGGCAAGGTACATCCCTAATCCATCCAGGCAAGTCCCACAGAACTAACCTAGCAGGAGCTGCAGCAAAATGAGTGACTGGCCAGGGATGGGTGAGACAGGAGGGTGACCTGCCATAGCAGGGGATTTGGCAATCCTAGTAGATATTATTATTGCTCCAAGGCTGTGGAATGACCTTGGAGCCCTGGGGTGGTGGCCTTGGACTCATGTTTCTCAAACGAGTGTATGCCTGTCTGTTGGTCCACTTAGGAGTCTTGATCCTGGTTGTGTGGTGGGCTAGTTGTGGCAAATGGTAGGGAAGCTCAGTATTTCTGTATACAGTTGTAGGGACTTTATTGCAATGTGCTATGGTCTGATATTATGTTCTTATTCCAGTGTGGGGTGTGTGTGGGGCAATGGAAGCTGAGTGATAGGGTCTCTCCAAGTGATTGCCAGAAGTGAGATGCGTCCTGGTCTTGTGTCTTACAGATAATCTTACAAATAGTCCTTTGCATTTATATCATGCTTTCAACTTTAAAAGGATCATAATGCTGATTGTGTGAACTTAGGCAAATCACGAGAGGTAGTGCAGGAAGGGTTGCATCAGTGCTTAGTTCTTGTGGCCCTTTCTTACATGCCCAGGGAAATGCTGATCGCCACTTTGGGGCCAGGAAGCAATTATTCTCCAGGCCAGTTTGGCCCCCAGTGATTCTGGAGGGTGTTTTAATCATATTCTGGGTGTGGAACAGGGGTCACTGGGGTGTGTGGGGGGGTATTGGTGAATTTCCTGCATTGTGCAGGGGGTTGGACTAGATGACCCTGGAGGTCCCTTCCCATTCTATGAGTCTATGATTCGATAATTCACTCAGGCGGGCTGTGGGCACGCCAGGACCTCTGTCAGGCAGAAGCACCTGAGATCCTCCCCCTCCCCTTTTCCTTTGCCCAACTTGGAGGCGAAGGGAAGGGAGAGGGGGGAAAGAATGGATCCCAGGTGCTTCTCCCTGTCAGAGGGGCTGGTGCACACTGCCTGTCAGAGGGGCTGGTGATGTCAGGGAGTGTGGCATATGCTAATACGTTATGCTAATGAGCTCCTGCAGCTCTTTTTCTACAAAATGACCCCTGCTGCAGACTATCTTCTCAGCTAGAGCCATCAAAGTTGACCTGGGCGGTGACAGCATGTACATAATGTGAAGTGCTGAATTGTGGTAAATGGACATCAGTTGATTGAGAACCTTAGAACAAGCACATTTTTATTTTTCATCCATGCACATCAATAGCAGAAGTCTCAAAAGCATTCTAACTGGTATGTTTGTATTCAGCTTAGGACTCTTTCTCACCCACTCCTCAATATCTACTTTCTGATGATTGTTATAGCTGTCAAGTAGACAGGAGAGTGCATTGGCCACAAGACAGATTTAGAAGATGTTGACTTAGGTTGGATTCAGCTTTCAGCAGCGATTTTGAGCAAACACATGAGTTCCACAAAGGTCTCAAAGGTACAGAAGGAGAAAGAAAGCAAAGAACACGAAGTGAGCAGTTAATTAAATTATTCTTTGCCTCTGATTTACAAGCTTAACCCAAAAAACTGGCAATGTAAATGCCTTGGAGCCTTTAAAATGTGTGCTTGCTTTTTAAAAAGTATCTCTCTGCTTATATGTATTTCAGGAGTTTCGTTAAAGGGGAATGAATTCCCAGTACTTGCACATTATCTGTTTTTGAAGACCATTCATTCATTCATTCAGAGTCTAATCTGGAGAACCAGGTTTAATTCCCCACTCCTCCACATGCAGCCAGCTAGGTGACCAGTCACAGTTCTCTCAGAGTTGTTCTCTCAATAGCAGTTCTCTCAGAGCTCTCTCAACCCCACTTACCTCACAGGGTGTTTGTTGTGGGGAGAGGAAGGGAAGGAGAATGTAAGCCACTTGGAGGCTACGAGTAAAGGGCAGGGTATAAATCCAACTCTTCTTCTTCTTCATCTTCTGTTCCACCCTCCCTGCAGTGTACATTGCTCAGAGTGGTGTACAACAATTTAAAACAAAAGAATACATTAAAATACAATCTACTGATACAAACATCATATAATGTTGTGAAACCTACATGGTGCTGCAGTACATAAATTGTGAACTTAAAGGCAAGAAAGCCACAGAATTTGTTCAAACACATTTGTGTGTTTACATTTACCTGAATGCATCCACCTTGTTAAATCAGGCTGCGCAACTTGTGACTCACCATGAGCCCCCTTGCCCATTGTCTGACAACCCCACCTCATGTTTTTATAGTCCCATGCAGACAGCAAAGATTGGTGGTTTATCAGTTTCCTAGTTGGCTGTCATATGTAATCATTGTGGCTGGTCACAAGTTGAGTAAGCCTTTATTATGTGCTTAATGGAATAGTTCCTGTGAAATAAACAGTGCCTTAGTGATGTAGTTGACTTGAGGGTCACAATTAAATCTGAAATTAAATGTATGGCATGGAAAACATTAATGCACATTTTCCAGATTTTAGAGTTTTGTTTTAGAATCTGACCCTAAAATTCAATATCAGCTGTTAGATACCATCAAATGTTGATTGCTGGACAGCTGACACTGGCAAATACTGACACTTTCTTTCTCTTTGGTAGTAAATACTATGCTCCAAAACAGAAAATCAAAAACCATTCACTACTTTTTTTCTTTCAGCATGAATACAATATGACTGTAGTAATCAATACCGTGATGAACAAATCTTTTTTATGATGTAAAAGCCACCATTCCCTTTGTTCTCCCTTTCAAAAAGAGTCTTGAGAACTTTCCAGTATTAAACTTCATTTTGTAGCAAGGGTCTTGTTCCATGGGGTGGGGGGGGGGAACAAATAAATAACTATAACCTGCATTTCAAATCATTCTGTATTATTCTGCCTCTCAATACTAGAAAGATTTTGCCTTCAAGAGTGATTTACTTTGAGTTGTTTACCAACAAATAAAAATTTAATGAACAAACTGCTGAAGCCTTCTTTGGAACAGTCCATAAAAGTATGTGTTCAACTGTTCTGTAGAAAGTACATATTTGGATTTTTTTAAAAAAACATATCATGAGATTATTTTGTAGCAAACACATAAATTACAGCTCCTTTTTCATACTGTATTATACTGTATTGCAAGTATCCTCTACTATCAACCAAAATTATAGCCACCGGGGAACTTCCACTCCAGCCCAAAGTAGAAGGGCTGTGCACAGCCGGGGGGAGCAGGCAAATGGAAGCAGCCAGGTTCAGAAGAGCTGTGGGAGGTGCCCAGCCCAGCTGCATGAGGTGTTAAGTTCGCTGCCTCTTTCTCCCTCCGTCCCCCCCTCGTTTGTGGGGGTGTGGCCTGGGTGAGCCGGGGTGGGGCCCTTATCCAGGGTTGTTTTTTCCTTCTAGTCCACCCCTGCTTTGTGGACTATTTAGCAAACACCTACTGATACAGTACAGACAGCAAAGATAATTCTCATGGTAAATATCAGTTGTATCTTTGTCACACACCTTAATATGTTGCTACTTCATCTTTAGTAAATACAAGTGGAGACCCGCAAGAAACTTGCGGAATGGTTATCCTGTTCCTCACACCTTTGCTTCCTCCTGTCTCCCTCTACCTCTCTCACCCTCTTTCTCCCTTCTGCCCCCCCTTTCTTTTTCTCCTCCAGCTATGGCATTATACTGATCTGTAGTTCCTTCCCTCCTCCAATCCCACCCTCCCCAGGCTCCACCCCACAAATGTCCAGGAATTTCCCAACCTGGAGTTGGCAACACAATTTCCTTCCCACCCAACAGCCAACCTACCTTTATCTGCCTCTCTGTCTGCAACTTTCCATCTCCACACCCCTCCCCCACAGCCTCTACCTAGGAAAATTACAGTTTTTCTCCACAGTGGGGACCAAAACAGCTTACATTATTCTCTCCTACTTTTTATCTGCACAACAACCCTGTGAGGTTGGCTAGGCTGAATGTATGTGACTGGTCCAAAATTACCCAGTCAGCTTCCACCG